>NC_061088.1:78950284-78987784 GCF_015104395.2 Macrobrachium nipponense
AAATATTCGCATTATAAACTATTATTTCTTTAACATATGGGGATGATTGCAGAGATCTGCATCCAAAAATATGTAAAAACCTAAAGAAGGAAAGGATGTAAGTTTCGACAAAAAATGCAAATATTTATGCACCCTGTAGCCATGAATCATAATCAAATAAATAACCAACCAAGTAATAAAACAATCCAAAATTAAGAAATAAACAAATAAAGAGAAGAAAATCAAGAATATCATGTAAGAGAGAAAAAGCAAACCACCAATGAGATATGCAGAGGTGTCAGCAAAAAAAATTTCAAAGCATCAGCTCCGAAATTCTACTCAAGAGATAATAACTGTATTTATTATGCAAGAGGATATTGCAGAAACGGAGAAAATTGCAGATTCAGACACAAAATGAATAATTAATGATGAAGGAAGATCATAATTTATGGAAAAGTTGGATTTTTTTTTTTAATGTCAGAATTTCTGGAAATGAAAAAAAGAACAACATACCAGAACAGGAAAGAGACATGGGAAAATCCTTATTACTAACCAAATATTAAAATGAAGGAGAAAACACGCAAACCATCATAGTGATGAATGCGCAGGGTTTAGTTTACGAGTAACTCAAAAAGAAAAATAGAGTACTTAGAAGAACTAACCCAAAATGAAAAGAAAATAGATATAATGAATATAAGTGAAACCTGGTATTCCCAAGAGACTGGGAATGATGATCAAATAAAAGGGTTCCAAACTTATAGATCAGATAGAAAAAATAGGAATCAAGGGGGAACCGCAATATATGGGAAAGACAAAAACCAAGGAAATATATATGAGAAATATAGTCAACTCAGAATGTGAACTAATATGCGGTAGAATTTGAATCTGAAAAATTGATGAACATAGTAATATATAGACCTCCTAATACTAAAGAAGTTTTGACTTAATAATTGAAAAAATTGGATGATATATGTAGAAATCACAAGGACTGGACTATTCTCCTATCTGGTGACTTCAAACTTTCCTTTCGTAGAATGGAAAGAACGAATAGGAGATTGTGGTTGTACTTATACATATAAAAAAGAGAGTAATAGTAGTGCAGAAGATAAGAGGCAATTTGAAAAGCTATTAGATATGCTACTAGAATACAACATTCAACAAATAAATCACTGCCAACAAGAAAGGAAAATACTTTAGACCTAGTATTGTGAACGAGATGAATTATGTTAAAGAAATAATAGTTTATAATGCGAATATTTCAGACCATAATGTCATAGAATTAACAGTTCATTCCAAAGCAAGTGAAAATAGAGATAAGCAAGAAATGAAAAAGTGGGAAGAATATGGAAAATACAACTTCTACAGTAAAAATATAAAATGGTCAGAAATTAATGAAGAATTAAACAAAGATTGGGATAACATTTTCGTAAGTGATGACATAAGGGTAAATACGGAGATATTATATAAAATATTGGAGAAAATAGTGGAAAAAATATATACCGAAGAAGAAAAGTAAACATCATTCATGCATACCAAGAGACAGAAGGATCTTGTTCCAGAAAATCAGAAAGTGGAAAAAAGGTCTTGCAAAAGAAAAAAATGCATGGAAAGTTTTAGAACTAAAAAGGTGTAAGATAGAAAATGCAGAACAAAAGATTATACAATCAAAAGAAAAAAAATGAAAAACGGGCGGGACTTGAAGAAAAAAACCCTATAAATATCAAGCAAAACCCCCAAGCTATTATAACTCATATGCGAAGAAGATGAATAAAAGAAGAATAGAAAATAGGCCCTCTGAGAATTGAAGGGAGATTAACGAATGAAAAAAAGGAAATTTGCAACATACTGGCAGAACGATATAAGAGAGAATTCACCCCTAGAATAGATAATGAAGATAATGATATAGAAGTAAGGGATGAAAATAGTGAATATTTAGCTGACATAGATATTATGAAGCTGATATTGTGCAGGCTATTAATGAAATTAAAAAATGGAGCTGCTGCAGGGCCTGATGGAAATTCCTGCTATTTTGTTAAAGAAAGTAGTTCATTCTATCGCAAAGCCACTTGCAATATTATTAAGACAAAGTGTAGATACAGGCAAGTTTTATGATGAGCACAAATTAGCATATATTACCCCTACTTTCAAAAGTGGATCAAGACTAGAGGCAAGTAATTATAGGCCTGTGAGTCTAACATCACATATATGAAAGTGTATGAAAGGGTAATGAAGAAAAATATTATGAAACATTTAATAAAAAATAATTTGTTTAATAAAGGACAACATGGTTTCGTACCCGGAAAAAGTACACAAACCCAACTGTTAGTCCACCGTGAGAACATATTCAAAAATATGAAAAGCGGAAATGAAACAGATGTGGTTTATTTAGACTTTGCAAAAGCTTTTTGACAAAGTAGACCATAATATATTAGCGAAGAAAATTAGAAAACACAATATCGTGGATAAAGTAGGAAGATGGTTAAAAGAATTTTTACACACAGAAAACAGATAGTTATTGCAAACGACGAGAAATCGGATGAAGCCAACGGTAATATCCGGTGTGTCCGCAAGGTACGGTGTTAGCTGGCAATACTGTTTGTTATTATGATTGAAGACCATAGACAATAATGTGAAGGATTCGTGGTAGTGAGTAGTTTCGCAGATGACACAAGAATAAGTAGGAGAAATTACTTTTGTGATTACGAGATAGGAACGCTCTACAAAGAGACCTTAACAAAGTATATGATTGGGCAGAGGTAAATAGGATGGTATTTAACTCTGATAAATTTGAATCAATAAATTATGGAGACAGAGAAAGAAAGCTATATGCATATAAGGGTACCTAAATAATGAGAACCATCACCAAATAAGGAAGGAAGCAGTTAAAGACCTTGGTGTGATGATGAATAGGAACATGTTATGCAATGATCAAATAGCAACTCTGTTGGCAAAATGTAAAGCAAAAATGGAATGTTGTTACGGCACTTCAAAACAAGAAAAGCTGAACACATGATTATGCTTTATAAAACATATGTTCGTAGTCCCACTTGAATATTGCAATATGATATGGTACCCACACTATCAAAAGGATATTGCACAAATAGAGAGTGTACAAAGGTCCTTTACAGCTAGAATAGAAGAAGTTAAGGACCTAGACTACTGGGAAAGACTACAATTCTTAAAAATTATATAGTCTAGAAAGGAGGAAGAGAACGCTACATGATAATTCAGGCATGGAAACAGATAGAAGGAATAGCAGAAAAAATATCATGGAACTAAAAAAATATCAGAAAGAGCGAAGCAGAGGTAGATTAATAGTGCCCAAAACTATACCAGGAAAAATAAGGAAGGCACACAGGACATTAATCCACTACGCACCAGCATCGATAATGCCAGCGTCTATTCAATGCGTTTGCCAGCTCATCTGAGGAATATATCAGGAGTGAGCGTAGATGTGTTTAAGAATAAGCTCGACAAAATATCTAAACTGCATCCCAGACCATCCAAGATTGGAAGATGCAAAATATAAACCGGAAGATGTACTAGCAACTCTCTGGTAGACATTAGAGGTGCCTCACACTGAGGGACCTGGGGCAACCCGAACAAGATGTAAGGTCTGTAAGGTAAGGTCTCTCTCTCTCTCTCTCCTTCCAGCAGAACGTACCGAAAGGTATATTGCTTCTCCTGCCGCTCTCCCGCGTTGCTAATAACTTCAAATTAATTACAACATATATCTAACCCGCCCGAAAACCCCTACTGGACCACATTATCTCTCCGGCTCTATATTTGTCATATTCCAGAGCCAAGAGTATTAAAAGAGTCTGGAAGGAGCTTCTCTAACTAATGATTTAAGTTAACTGGCTCTAGGTAGACGGAAGACGTTGCAAAGGGAGTATAAGTAAATTTTAGCTATTATGATTTATACTGGAACACTCAGTCTTAATGTGAATGAAACAGGAATGGTTTGAGCTTTGTAAAATTGAGTCCCTCGGCTGGTCCTCCGCCGTGGTCCTCCGTAGGACCAGATGGAACGGTGGACCATTGGTGGACCTTCCACTCGTCGATGGACCACCCACACAGACGGAGAAGATAAGGCCGTTTGTGAGATACCTCGAACGCTTTTTTATCCAGCCCTCTTCGCTTTACACCCCCCCCCCCACCACCACCACCACCACCACCACCACCCCTCTCCATCTCCATCTCTCATTCCCCATCCCCACCCCTGGTTTATTTTCCTCCTGCACTTGACTCCCTGTGGTATTGTTATGATGTTTACGAGCCGATGTTATGTATATATATATATATATATATATATATATATATAATATATATATATATATATATATATATATATGCGAGTGATGTGCTAGCTTGTTTTTCTGCATTGTTGATATTTTGGAAAAATTGTTTCCCCATTTATAAGATTTCCAGGGAATATCACCACGAAGCTGGAACTCGCGGTCTTAGATATTTTTCTCTTTGCACCTAAGCCTTGTCCTTAAACTTTGTCCTTTTTAATCACTGTCCTTAGAATTTTGTCTTTGCATTTTGTCTGTGTCCTTAAAGTTAGGTTTTTCTTTTTGTCAATGCCCTTAACTTTTTCTTATCCTTTTGTCATTGTCCTTATATTTTAATTTTTTATCTTTTCCTTTTTTCACTGTCCTTAAAGTTTGTCATTTTCTTTTGTCAGTGCCCTTAAATTTTTCTCATCATTTTGACATTATCCTTATATTTTTTGTCTTTTCCTTCTATCAGTGTCCTTAAAATTGGT
The DNA here is from genome assembly GCF_015104395.2 of Macrobrachium nipponense. NCBI lineage: Eukaryota > Metazoa > Arthropoda > Malacostraca > Decapoda > Palaemonidae > Macrobrachium > Macrobrachium nipponense. Next base: position 78,955,035 of record NC_061088.1, read on the forward strand.
CTTTTCCTTTTTCACTGTCCTTAAAGTTTGTAATTTCTTTTCAACAGTGTCCTTAACCTTTTCTTATCCTTTTGTCATTGTCTTTATATTTTTATTTTTTGTCTTATCCTTTTGTCAGTGTCCTTAAGTTTTTCTTTTCTTTAGTATTTTCTCTATAGATTTGGTTTCTTACCTTGTCTCTTTGTCCTTAAACATCGTCCTTTACCTTTCGTCGCCGTCGATGAAAACTTTGTCTTTCATCTTTGTCCTTAAACTTTGTCCTCTGCCTGAAGATTGCTCTTCATGCAGAGAGAGAGAGAGAGAGAGAGAGAGAGAGAGAGATGAGGAAACCGCAAGAAATCCTTGATCCCTCAACAAGCGTTTTCTTATGAGAAAACGTGGCGTTGCGTCAAGGGCAAAAATAATAACTTTCCGTGGTAGATGCTCTCTCTCATCTCCTCATCTCCCGCTACTCCATCAAGTCCCCCTGTCCCACCTCTCTCCTCTTCTCTCCTCTCTCCTCTCCTCCTCGCAGTTTTTTGTCACGGGTAATAATTCACATCTATTAATACTACTTATTTTTGTTTTTACTTGTTCATCATTGGACGCACAAGTATGAGGGAACAATGCAGATGCAAAAAAGTAAACAAGTAAATATTTTCCCTTGTGGTGTCATTGTTGCATTTTTTTTTTTTTTTTCTTCCTCTCCGACGGAGATAAGCCTAGAAAGCAGATTGCAAATATTTCGTCGCCAAAATCCTCCAATCCGTGAATATTAATTCCAATCAAGTAGAAAAACAGATACGCAGGTGCCAACTTACATGCCATGCATAACCGTATGGTTGTGTGTATGTGTGTGTATGTGTATGTATGTTTGCGTGTGTCTGCGTTTGCGCACGCGCGCAGGTAAGTGAATGCCAAGAAAATCCTAACTTTCGTTTTCATCTCATACAAGAATTTGCGATACTCCTTGACGTTGGTTTACTGCCGTTTCTCTCTCTATCTCTCTCTCTCTCTCTCTCTCTCTCTCTCTCTCTCTCTCTCTCCCCGCAGCATTTCGGTGATTCGTAAACAAGAAATTATGACCGTTTTACACATGGCATAAAAATGCTCCGGTACGCTGTAATGATATGCAACCACTCTCAGATGCATCTTCTTAAGGGCTGGAGTTTCCGCCCGTGTGTGAATTTTTACCTTGGTTTTTTTTCTTCTTATTTTTGGCAAGTCTTGCAAGCGACTGTCATCTTCAGCATCTCTCTCTCTCTCTCTCTCTCTCTCTCTCTCTCTCTCTCTCTCTCTCTCTCTCTCTCTCTCTCTCTTCTTATTGCGCAAGCGTGTAGTCAGTCGTTCTCGGTGCGTCTTGAAGGCAAATATATTTCATATTTAACGACCATGAATAATGGAATGGGAGGAGAGGAATCTTCATTTATGCTTATTCTTAACCAAGAAGCCTAACTTTACGACGATTCCCTCAGAAGGAACTCTACTGTACATTCATAATTGATTCATTCGTAAGAAACTTTACCGTGCTTCGTAGAAAGTTACTGACTGACTTTTAGAGTTTTTGGGTCACTTAATTTGCGACAACATTTTTGTTCATATTATTGATATTTTTCTATCTAGCATTCCCATTTTACTTTTTTTCAACCCTTTGGTTTGATACTCTTTTCCTTGTAAGTGTATTATGTATGATCAGTTTCCGTAATAGTCATCTGTCAGACTACTTAAACTAGGGCTCTCTACAGTCTGCCTCTCCTTTGAGGATCTCAGGTTTTCATACTGTGCCACATGATTGTTGTTGAAGATTAAGCTCGCCTTATGCCAGCACGGGCTCTTGCTCATAGAGCAGCCCGTAGTGCCTCATGAGGGGTGCCGCTGCAAGTGTATCTTCCGTGCACTGTAGGCGTCTCCAACTTCAACTATTACCTCTCCCTACTCCACCTTTAGATATTTGTACTTCATCATCCTCATTTTCTTGATCTCTTCTTTCATTGTCCAACCACCCCAAATCCCTCTTGTCACTGTCTGGAGCGCTGAATGACCAAAGTGCCCCAGTGACTGACGGGCTGAATTTCGTAACATCAAAGCAATCAGTCGCATTTTTTGATAAATTAACATTTATGTTAATCATCTGTTTACTTTTGACGTTCCCAGTGTACCCTACTCGTGACTGCTGTAATTCTTCGTGACGGGATCTTAGCTGAATAATGCCTTGAATGTGCATTGAGTTTTTTTTTTTATTACAATTTATTCAGCTTAGACTGCATATTCAGCTGCAGATATTCTACCTACATTCCCAGATGCTGCTCGAGTAATCAAGCATTAGCCGCTCATCTTTTCACGATGCAAAAATGTTACTGAAGAAACTAACGACGCATATCTTGGCATGCTTGCAAAAGCATTATCGCCTGAGAACTTCGACCTTACATCTGATTGCGCAACTTACGATGCCGCCAATATAGCTACACATTAAAACAGGTTATAAAGATAAATGCCAATTTACCACAGCATTTTTCTCAATGTTTGGATTTGAGTTTGTTCGAATTTATAATTTTTTATGGTAGAAAACAGTACGTCTCAGGTAGCCCACTCTTCACACCCCCTCCCCCCTTTATTTCACTTATATTCCGTCTTCTATATCTCGGTCAGTCGCATTCTTCACACAGTAGGATTCTTTCAATTCCTCGGTAGCCAGAGTTTTCCAGTGACCCATAAGTTTCTCAAGAAGCCGTAAATTGTAAGAATGCCAGAAATCTCAGGCTTTTTGAGAAACTTCGATAAAAATCCAGATACCTTGAGGCGCCTTCAAAGTGGTATTGGGGTCTTAATCACTCTGACGTCATTGCCTTTCTATCCAAGTCTTGCATGCCTTAGTCCAGATTGGCCTGTTGGTCTGTCTGACCTGAATTAATAGATATATAAAAAAAATTTACTGAGAGAGAGAGAGAGAGAGAGAGAGAGAGAGAGAGAGAGAGAGAGTACGTGTCTGTGGACTAAGGAAAGATACTTAAGCAGTCGAAACTCGAGATTAAATCTTATCATTTATTTACCAAAAAACACTTGAACCATCTTTGGCATCTAAGCGTAGCATAAGAGTGGCTGTAGCCTACAGATTTTCTTTGATTAAAAAGTTTACAAAGGGTAAGAAATTACGTATTTTAAAAATTCAGACAATTTAAACACACCCTTTTTATTAATGTGTATGTTGTGTATAACCAATTTTCCTGACTGACGGGCTGGCGCCAGAAGCAATTATTTAACGTAATTTCCTCATTGAGTGGCTGGCGCCAGAAACAAACGTATAACACATTTTCCTCATTGAGGGGCTGGCGCCAGAAACAATTGTTTAACACATTTTCTTCACTGAGGGGCTGGCGCCAGAAGCAATTGTGTTAACACATTTTCCTCGTTGAGGTGCTGGCATCAGGATCAATTGTTTAACACATTTTCCTCACTGAGGCGCTGGCACCAGGAGCAATTGCGTAACACATTTTCCTCAATGACGGGCTAGCGCCAAAAGCAGTCGTGTAACATTTTCTTCACTGAGGGGCTGGCACCAGAAGCAATTATGTTAAGACATTTTCCTCGCTGAGGGGCTGGCGCCAGAAACAATTGTGTTAACACATTTTCCTCACAAAGGGACCGGCGCCAGAAGCAGTTCTCCAGTTACAAGCTGAAATTACCCTCGAAGGATTATTCAGCCATTTTGCATTTCGGACTATTAATGAGGACTTTCGTTCAAATATTACGACGTACTCCCCCGATCCTTGTACGTTTCCGCCATGCGCTTTCGAAAGAGAGAGGATATCATAATTATGCCATTGGCGACAAGTAAAATAGTCTTTCGGCCTAAGGACTAAGCTTGCTGCCTTCATTAAGGGACATTAGTTTCCCCTTGGTAACCTCTAGGGTCTCTCTCTCTCTCTCTCTCTCTCTCTCTCTCTCTCTCTCTCTCTCTCTCTACTGTTCGCCCTTCCTTCCTACTTTCTTCTTCTTCATCCTGATTATCACTCTCTTTCCTTCGCCACCGTCATCCTCATCCTGTCGTCTTTTTCCTTCCGCTTCGTATTACAGATAATGCTCCAAGAATTGCAGATTTATACTTTTATTGATTAAAAAAACAGAAAAAGTGATCGAGATGAAACATATATCTTCGAAAGAATTTGCACGGAGTTTGCATTTATTGTTGCACTAAGTTTGTTGTTATTATTTTCTTTCCTTGTCACCAGTCTACCATAAATTTTTAAATAATTCATTGATTCTTGCTTTCTCTTCTCCCTTTTCTTAAAGATATCGTAACTTCATCGCTAAATTGCGACGTCACAGTAATTGATCACTAAGTTTTAATGGACACTTTGAGTAAAATTGAATCATCACCACTGAAATTAAGTAAATTAATCAACTAATTCTATGAACAGAACAAATCACTAACCTTGAGAGAGAGAGAGAGAGAGAGAGAGAGAGAGAGAGAGAGAGAGAGAGAGAGAGAGAATTTGCAGTCAGACAACCATCAATACAACAAATACGATACTGAACACCTAGACTGCGATTTTCTTTATTTATCACATTTATCATTGTATCAATAGAATAACTTACTAATCTCTAGAGAGAGAGAGAGAGAGAGAGAGAGAGAGAGAGAGAGAGAGAGAGAGAGAGAGAAAATGTCCAGTCAGAAAAACATCAACGCAACAGATACGATACTGAACACCTAGACTGCGATTTTATTGATTTATGGCAAGTGTGACCAATGTGAGCAGAACGTCTCCTGTATAGAGTGACCACTGAGTAGCCTCGTACATCATGAGTCAATGATGCGGATCGGGCTATCTTGATTCGCATACATTTGCTGTCTATGATAGAAATCAGAAAGGGAAAAGGGGAAATCTCACGCGTTGAGGTATAATAATCTTTTGTGATGAACGTGAGACGTGAACAAACAAGCTGCTTTAGCTGTGAATATTTTACATTTTTATTTATTTATTTATTTTTCTTTTTTGCTAAGTATTGACGATTTACTTTTCCTAAAAAGGTATTGGGATGTTTATTGAGGCATGTTTTTTTTTATTCTTGATCTTGTGAATTGTTTTGTTTATACCTCACTCTCTCTTTCTCTCTCTCTACGTTTGCTGGAGGAAATTAAGGCTTTTGTCAAGTTATTCGATTGTAATCTGTATAACAATTGTGATCCTTGATTTTTGACGCATTAACTTTTTCGCCATTAAGTCTTGGAGAAAAATTGGTGCATCAGGCTTGAAAAGAGAGAGAGAGAGAGAGAGAGAGAGAGAGAGAGAGAGAGAGAGAGAGAGAGAGATGGGAAGGATGATTTGCTTCACAAGCTAAAATAGAATGTGATTTTAGATTTACTATTGTTATTTTTGTTCTTTTTTTTTTGGCTCTATCACAGTCCTCCAATTCGACTGTGTGGTATTTATAGTGTGGGGTTCCGGGTTGCATCCTGCCTCCTTAGGAGTCCATCACTTTTCTTACTATTTGTGCCGTTTCTAGGATCACACACTTCTGCATGAGTCCTGGAGCTACTTCAGCGTCTAGTTTTTCTAGATTCCTTTTCAGGGATCTTGGGATCGTGCCTAGTGCTCCTATGATTATGGGTACGATTTCCACTGGCATATCCCATATCCTTCTTATTTCTATTTTCAGTTCTTGATACTTATCATCCATTTTTTCCCTCTCTTTCTCTTCAACTCTGGTGTCCCATGGTATTGCGACATCAATGAGTGATACTTTCTTCTTGACTTTGTCAATCAACGTCACGTCTGGTCTGTTTGCACGTATCACCCTATCCGTTCTGATACCATAGTCTCACTTATTACTGCAAGGTAGCTGATGTTTCTTGCACAGGCTCCAGTGGAGGGCTTTTGCCACTGAATCCTGCCTCTTTTTGTACTGGTTCTGTGCAAGTGCCGGGCATTCGCTTGCTATGTGGTTTATGGTTTCATTTTTCGTATTGCACTTCCTACATATGGGAGAGATGTTATTTCCGTCTATCGTTCTTTGAATATATCTGGTTCTTAGGGGCTGATCTTGTGCCGCTGTTATCATTCCTTCGGTTTCCTTCTTTAGCTCTCCCCTCTGTAGCCATTGCCATGTGTCATCGCTGGCTAGTTCTTTAGTCTGTCTCATGTATCGTCCGTGCATTGGTTTGTTGTGCCAGTCCTCTGTTCTGTCTGTCATTCTCCTGTCTCTGTATATTTCTGGGTCTTCGTCTACTTTTATTAGTCCTTCTTCCCATGCACTCTTTAGCCACTCGTCTTCACTGGTTTTCAGACATTGCCCCAGTGCTCTGTTCTCGATGATGACGCAGTCCTCTATACTTAGTAGTCCTCTCCCTCCTTCCTTTCGTTTTATGTATAGTCTGTCCGTATTTGCTCTTGGGTGTAGTGCTTTGTGTATTGTCAAATGTTTCCTGGTTTTCTGATCTATGCTGCGGAGTTCTGCCTTCGTCCATTCCACTATTCCTGCGCTGTATCTGATTACTGGCACTGCCCAGTGTTTTATGGCTTTTATCATATTTCCGGGCGTTGAGTTTTGACTTGAGTATCGCCTTGAGTCTCTGCATATATTCTTTCCTGATCGTGTCCTTCATCTCTTGGTGTTTTATATCCCCTCCTTCCATTATTCCCAGGTATTTGTATCCTGTCTCATCTATGTGTTTGATGTTGCTCCCATCTGGTAGCTTTATCCCTTCCGTTCTCGTTACTTTGCCTTTTTGTATGTTGACTAAGGCGCATTTTTCTATTCCAAACTCCATCCTGATGTCCCCAGATACAATCCTTACAGTCTGGATTAGTGTATCTATTTCCTTGATGCTATTACCATACAGCTTGATGTCGTCCATGAACATCAGATGGTTGATTCTGTTGCCTCTTTTCTTGAGTTGGTACCCGGCATCCATCTTCTGTAGTACTTTTGTCATGAAAATCATGGCTACTACGAAGAGTAGTGGGGACAGTGAGTCGCCCTGGAAGATCCCTCTCCTGATATTAACCTCAGCTAGTCTAAGTAGCTTGTAATTATTGAATTCCAGTTGCGCATTGTATTTTTGAGGAAGCTGATGGTGTTTTCATCTGCCCCATATATTTTCAGGCATTCTTATTAGCCATGTGTGTGGTATCATGTCGAAGGCTTTCTTATAGTCTATCCATGCCATGCTTAGGTTGGTTTTCCTTCTCCTACTGTTCTTCATTACCATTTTGTCTATCAGGAGCTGGTCTTTTGTGCCCCTACACTTCCTTCTGCAGCCTTTCTGTTGGTGGGGGATGGTGGTTTGTCTCCTGTAGGTAGTTGTATAGCCTTTCACTGATGATACCTGTTAGTAACTTCCACATTATTGGTAGGCAGGTGATAGGCCTGTAGTTACTGGCTATATTTCCCTTACTCTTGTCTTTTTGTACTAAGGATGTTCTTCCTGTGGTCATCCATTTGGGTGCATGGTGATATTATTAAATTTTATTATTAGTTATATTATTATTATTATTTTTATTATTATTATTATTATTTTATTGATTATTATTATTATTTATTATTATTATTATTATCAATTTATTATTTTCAATTATCTTATTATTATTATTATTATTCATTATTATTATTATTATTATTATTTAAATTTTATTTATTATTAATTATTATTATTAAAAGGATAGCTGCATCGTACGAATTAATCTCATATCGAGTCTTCTCAATTTTTCTATTGACTCGCTTGGCCAGTGTTCATATTTTGGCAAAGAAAATTATAAACAGCTTCGCACTATAATGCCATCCTCTTCAACAATATCATTATCCATTGTTATTAATTACCTTATTACGTATTTATTATTCTATTATTCTTATTATTATTATTATTATTATTATTATTATTATTGCTGTTGATACTAGCGTTGCTAATATTGTCACCGTCTCTACAATAATCTCACAGGTCAGTGAATTTTAACATCGAAATCTATTTTAATATCAACGTAACGGTTCTGAATATTTTTTTTTTTCCTGCAGGAAATGAACTTCACAGTTATTCAGCTGATGGGATTCACGTGATATCTGTGCAATTTTATGCCAACTGATACTCTCGCACGAAATGTGATATAAGAGCCATCCCATATCCGGTTTCTCTTTGTAAAATATAGGGCGTGTACGTATGTATGCGTGTGTATATATAAATGAGTATATATATATATATATATATATATATATATATATATATACATATATACATATATGTATAGATACGTCTATATATATATATATATATATATATATATATATATATATATATATATAGACGTATCTATACATATATGGATGTATGTATATAGTATATATAATTATATATATATACTATATATATATATCTATATATATATGTATATATGTATGTATGTATCATTATATATATATAATATATATTGATGTATTCATAGGACTGTTTTATTTCATAAACATAGTCTGAAATAAACATAGTATTGTCAGATGAAGCTTCAGTTAGATAAGTTATGACCACTATTCTTCCTATTCCTCGTAAATGAATGATCTGTGTGCCTGAAAATTTTTATATGAAAATTTTAAAGGTAATTGGACTGATAGTATTCTTCCTGCTCTTGGTGATTTCAGCAGTTATCTTCTCTTTGGCTCACCCTTAGCCTTTTCATAATACTTCTTTACAAATAATTCTTCGTTTTTTTTTTTTCATTTCCATCTTCCTCTGTGGATTCCCCTTGGGTTCTATTTTATCAGAAGTTCCTCGTTGGACGAATGGTTTTCGCGCTTGGCTACCATTCCGGTGGTCTGAAGTTCGATTCAAGGCTCGGCCAACGCAGAATCACAGGAATTTAACTCTGGTGATAGAAATTCATTTCTCGATATAATGTGGTTCGGATCCCACAGTAAGCTGTAGGTCCCGTTGCTAGGTGACCATTTGGTTCCTGGCTGCGTAAAAATATCTAATCCTTCGGGCCAGCCTTAGGAGAGCTGTTCATCAGCTCAGTGGTCTGGTAATACTAAGATATACTTAGCTTCTATTTTATCTGAGGATTAAAATTTCGATCTGAGAAGTGCCTTGTTCTGGAGCTGCTGGAACCTTGAGGTTCTCTGTTTAATCAAGGCAGAGTTTTGACTGACTGTCTCTTTCCTGAAGCTCCCTTAGGGTCCCAAGCAGCGTTGGAAACTGCAGAGATTTGGCATCTTATGTGAGGCAGTATTTGGGCTTTCAGTTCTTTCAAGATAAATATCTGTTGTTTGTCTCTTTCCTGACTCTCCCTTAGGTTTCCGAAGAGCGTTGGAAACTTTGGAAATTGCAGAAATTTGGCATTTTATGTGAGGCAGTATTTAGACTTTCCGTTCTTTCAAGATAAATATCTGTTGGTTGCCTCTTTTCTTATGCTCACTATTAGGTTTCCAAACAGAGTTAGAGAATTCTGAAATTTAGTGTCTTACGTGTGCTAGTATTTAGGAGTTGGAAGATATATCAACATATTTTATACATTTGGAGGACATACTAACACATATTAGAACCCTTATGCCATGGCTATTGCTAGGTCTGGCAATACGAATTTGGGTGTGCTTTTTACATGTTGCAAAGTGGGTCAAATTTGAACAACACATCTTCATGTTTAAGATGTGACCTTTCTTCAAGATCTGTTTTCTTTTTTATATCTGTGAGGGCTTTCTCTTCCCTGTTCGTCGAGAACAGAGTTGAGTCTGGTTTTTATTCAATTATTATTACATTTCTAGCCTCGTTTTCCCTCAGCTTGCTGGAATATCGTGGTTTTCTGCTTATTCTGCCAGTAGTTAACTTTTACTAAAATAAAAAAAAAAGTTGATATTACAAAGAAATTAGTAAGGATTAAGTCCAACCTAAGATTAATTAAGGGACAGACAAACCCATGTGCTATATTTAAATCCTGCTGTTAATTATCCTTTATATCAATAGCACTATGGTCATTACTTTCTGAAAGGGGTTTTCCTGTATACAACCACAAATTCCTCTGTCGTAAATGTTGGAAGTCAATCAGTTTGACCTCCTCTCGATCCCCATCTGCCAAAAATGACTGAATTCCCTACACATCAGTTTCCTAGAGCTCCTTGCTACCTTCCATGGAGCCTGTAAAATGCCTCAGTTGATGGATTTTATGAGATTCAGGCTGTCAAAACCAAGTACTGTGGCCCTTATAGTGGTTGGATATCAACATAAAGAGATCCAGAAAATAGGGCAAATGAAGTTCAAGGATCTAAAGGGGGAACTGTGATAAAATCCCACGGCTGCACTAAGAGATAAAAGTTGGAAAGATTGGACATAACACCTTTTAGCAATGCATACAATGCACCACGTGAGGTGCACAGACGGCACTTACGATCATACGGGGATGCATCAGTCGAGAAGTTGCTGCATCATCTAAGAAAGGCAAACCCATCAGCAGATGAAAGTTATGCGATGGTTGTTGCCACATTCATCATAAAACTGTGGAACTAAGGATGAAGGAGTGAGTAGACGAATTCTTCAAGTTTGAGTCCCTTCACCGCGCGCATGCGCACAAATCTCGTCAGTAGCGAGTCAGTCCCACATCTGGATTTCAGGAACTGCGAGCGTAGATTCATATTTCACATTTCTGCCATAGTATATACGATTATTCGGGTGTCGTTATCTACGAATCTTATTTCTTCTGGGTCATTATCTTTATGATATTTGCAGTCTTTTGTTTATGTTTTTACGGCAGTGCCCGACGGGCTTGTATTAAACACGCCGATGAGATGGATACACACCCGGTTAATACTCCTGGGGGTCACTATCCAGGAAAGACCCGATTATTCTCCAATTTTAAATAGGATTAAATTACATACATTGTAAACCTTGGTGGAAACTATCTCAAAGGTTTCATTCCTTCTTTTCATCTTAAAAATGATGATGATAATAATAATAATAATAATAATAATAATAATAATAATAATATAATAATAATAATAATAATAAAAATAATAATAATAATGATAATGTAATAAATAATAATAATAGTAATAATAAGAAATAATAATAATAATAACATAACCAAATAACAATAAACTAACAATAACAATAACAAAATAATCATAATAATAATAATAATAATAATAATAATAATATAATAATAATATAAATAATAATAATAATAATAAGAATAATACTAAATAATAATAATAATAATATATGAAGGTAGGAGACCCTCTCTCAAACATGATTGTTAAAGAGGATGGCAGCATCAGTGGAATTGATTTTATATATGGTTCTTTTCGGTTCTTCTTATTATTATCTTCTCATCAGCCCTGATGAGAAAAGAAAATAATAAGAAGAATTGAAAAGACCATATATAAAATCAATTCCACCGATGCTGCCATCCTCTTTAACAAAACAAATAATAATAATAATAATAATAATAATAATAATAATAATAATAATAATAATAATAATAATCAATAATAATAATAATAATAATAATTAAATAATAATAAAGAAATTCACAGTTTCGTGAAAACAAATTGTTAAAAATATCCACAATTATATATTAAAGATATATTTCTATGTAAAAATATATAACAAAGACTTTCGAACTGAACGGTGTTCCTCCTCAGTGAACATTAAAATGTAATGAAGATGATAGTTTCCTCCCGAAAAGCATCTAAAAAGGTGGGCGGGGCGAGAAAATAACAGCCCATCATCGAAGTGCTGGTTAGTGTATTAGGTAATCCCGATCTCAACAGGCAGTTGCGCCAACCTCCTCGATCTCCGAACCTGTGAAGTTGCTCCTGCTTGGACTGCATAGGTGCCATAGTCGGAAACATCCACAGGGACGTCGGCTATCTGGAGAGAGAGAGAGAAGAGGAAGCAGAGCATCAGGGTTCACATGGTCAACGTCATTTTTAAAACTAAAATCTTTTAAGTATTGACTGGCAATGAAACTGTTTATAAAAGGATCTTCATTAGTAAACGACTTATTATCCTCAAAAGATATTCCCATGTTTATAGCAGCGCCTTCAACTAATCTTCTCACGTGAGAATCGTCGCTTTTAAAAATAATTTGTGCACCATCCCAATTGATTCTGTGGTCTAAATTATTTTCTCGCCCCGCCCATCTTTTTAGATGCTCTTCGGAGGAAACTATCCTCTTCATTACATTTTAATGTTCACTGAGGAGGAACACCGTTCAGGTGTTCGAAAGTCTTTGTTATATATTTTACATAGAAATATATTTTTAATATATAATTGTGGATATTTTTTAATAATAATAATAATAAGTATAATAAGTAATAATAATAATAATAATAATTAATAATAAATAATAATAATAATTAATAATAATAATCATAATATAATAAAAGATACTCCTTCAGAATAAGAGCAGTCCCTTCCATGCATTCTGCATCTCCCCCTGAGGATGCCACGCCCAATAAAAATAAGAAAGAAATCCCCAAATTCCTTCTATACCCAAAGATCGCGTATAGAGTAATCCATCTACATTCTTCATACCATCCTAATTGAGGAGGGCACATCCTGCCAGGCCCCATTAATCCAAGTGTCCTTCGGGCATCCTTGACATACCCATAGCTGTAAGGGAGAGAGAGAGAGAGAGAGAGAGAGGAGAGAGACGGAGAGACGAGAGAGAGAGAGAGAGGACTGCTAGCCATTACGGACAGCATCCACGTAATTAAACGTTGCAGTAGTAATTAGCATCTTCTTGAAAGTACCACCCAAGACGGTTAGAGGACTTGGAAGAAAATGCTAAGGAGAGGGACGAGCGGAGGAGGAGGAGGAGGAGATGGAGATGGAGGAGGAGGAGTGAAAGGAAAGGAACGGCGAGAGGGAGAGCAAAAGTGAGAGGATGAATGAGGATTAAGGGGATGGAGTAGGATTAGCGAGAAGAGGAAAAATAAGAGAGTTCATGATTAACAGATGGGTAAGAAATAAGAGTAAATACGATTGAAGTGAACAAAAAAAAAAAAAATATATATATATATATATAATATATATATATATATATATAGATATATATATATATATATATATAAATAATATATATATATATATTGTATATATAATGTACTATGGTAGAGCTGTAGCAAGATTGATTGATTTTCGTGAACTGGCGTAAAACGAAAAAGGAGTGTGAGTAATAGTCGGATAACGAGTACAAAGTAAGGAGCTATAATGAATAGCGAAAGAAATAGGAGCAAGGTCAGTATTAAGTGGAATAAGTCTGGAAGAGGCAAGAGAAGGATCTTTGAAAATGAGAGGAAGTGTAAGATCAAGAGGGGAAACGAAAAGACGGAAAAGCCTTGATTCCAAAAAGAATTATGAGGAGGCAAGTTTCACTTAGATTTGGAAATGAGGGAGAAAATAGGGGAGAAATATGTAAATGAATGATCGTGGGATAGGAAGAACGACACGGAAACGAATTGGTGTGAAACAGTCAAGGTAAAGAACAAGGCAGAGAATATAAAGACACCTTTGCAAGGAATCTCTAAATAGCACACACCCTCCCTTACCTCCAGCCCACTCCCCAACACCCACCCTCACCCCCAACTGCCAAACCCCCAATCACCAAACAATACAAATAAAAGTGTATGAGGAATTTTATTAATATTTGTTTCAGAGTGAACGGCAGACATGAAATTTTAAAAAGCACAGAGGTATCTATATCAGAGAGAAGAAAATTAGTTATATAGATAAACAAAGATACGTCATCATATTATGCTATAAATACAAAAAAAAAAATGCGATTGGTTGGTTATCAGAGCTGTAATCAAGAAAATCGGGAGCCAAAGTAATTCAAGAAATGGTGAAAATTACGAATTAATGCTTACTCGGAAATATACGTTTTTGGTGAAACTAGATTAACCCTAAAATGCGAATAAGGTAAACGACATAACGAAAGTAAAAAATAAATTATATATATATACGTAGATATATATATATATAATATATATATATATATATATAATATATGTATATATATTGAAAAGTGGAACGAGCTAGTGAAAAGTGAGGTGAAAATGAAGTAAATGGATACAAAGAAAAAGACTCAGATACGAGAGACCAAATGAGACAGATTCTACAAACCGAAATCCTGGAAAAATAAGTTAGGGATTTTTCCTTTTTTTTTTTTTTGTAAGAAGTTGAACGAAAAGGTTAAACAAACTTGAGATGGAATGAAACGAACTTGGGATAATGGAATGACAAGTGGAATATTTATGAAAGGTCGAAAGTTATTTGGGAAAGATTAAAAGAAGAAATCCTACATTAGATAAACAAATAGAACAACGAAAATGAAAAAAACTTTACAAGATAAACGAGTGAAACGAGGAAAACACATAAAGGAAGACTAGGAACGCGAATAAATAAAATGAACGAAGAAGAGTTGAAATGATAAATTGATAAAACGACGAAAATACGAAAAAAAGACTTACAAGAGAAACGAATGAAACGAGGAAAATCCATAAAGGAAGACTGAGAAAGTGAATAGAAAAATTAAACGAAGAGAGAGTTCAAATGATAAACGCATAAAACGACGAAAATGCAAAGAAAAAAAAAAAGACCCCTAAGGTAAACGAATGAAACGAGGAAAATTCAACGTGATTAAAAAAAAAAAAAATTAAACGAAACGAAAAAAAGAGTTCAAATGATAAACGGATAAATGCAAAAAAAAATACATTGTGAATAAAAAAATTAAAATTAAACGAAGAAATAGTTCAAATCATAAACGGATAACTGCAAAAAAAGAGAGAAAAAAGAAGACTTAGAGGAAGAACTGGTTAGGAGGACTTGGAGAGAAAGGGAAGGGTAGTCAATGACGCAATGACACGCGTTATTATGGAAGGTAACTGAGGGACCATATCTCATCGTTCTGGTGTCATTTACGGCCGTAATTACCTATGGTGGTTCCTCCTGACTCGTTTTGAATTACAAGAATTTGAAGCAAAGATCCGCACGTATCCTTTTGAAGGATTTCCTTCGCGGTGGTAGATAGGGAAGCACCAGCTATGACCGCACACACACACATACATACACACACACACACATATATATATACATATATATATTATATATATATATATATATATATATATATATATATATATATATAATATATATATATATAACACACGTAAACTGAGATTATCCTTTTGTTGGAGTAAAGTTTCGCTTATTGTTATATTTGTTGTGTATTTGCACTCTTTACGATGACTTATTTCCAGTAGGTGGAGTAGGGCCGTCAGTCCACCTTATGCGGTGCACTGTAGGCGTTATTTAAGGTTCTTTGCAGCGTCTTTTTTGTCCCTAGCCGGAACCCCTTTCATTCCTTTAACTGTCCCTCAGTTCATATTCTCTCTCTTCTATCTTACTTTCCACCCTCTCCTGACAATTGTTTCAGAATGCAACTGCGAGGCTTTCCTCCTGTTACACCTTTCAAACCATTTTACTGTCAATTTCCCTTTCACCGCTTTATGACCTTATAGGTCCCAGCTTTTCGCATATCGTCTAGGTTTTATATTCTATGGTCTAGCTGACGTTCTGTTAACGTCAGTTGGTTTCGTAGATCGCACGTCAGGTACGAAAACATTGACGAGATTGAAGCGTCAGGTGAAAGGTTTATCACTTAGCAAATTGGAACAACATCGGATAACTGTCTCTTAACAGCACCTTTGGTCAGCGCCGGATAACCGACTGGTACCTCACGGGCAGAATTAAAGCCGTAATCACGTAACCAGCAACAAAAGAACCTGGGGTTAGGAAGGTCAGGAAATCGTGACCGCCCATTCCAAAATTTTATGGCCCCGCTGGGCCAAAGACGGGAGGGATTCCTTCACTCCGTCGAAGCTTCCCCACCAAGTCTTCCATCCCCAGCTCCAAAGCCATTCACAGGATGAAGTCTGTTCCTAAGTCCCTCAGATTTTTCATACCGCTCATCCACTCAAAATTATTTGAAGATCTTCTAATTCCGAAAAATTTTCACTCCTTCAAACTCTCTTTGCAACTTCTTCTCATTTTTCACCCTATTCAGAATCTTTTTCAAATATTCTATTCGTCAATTGTGTTTCACCTCACTCAACACATTTGGAAATATTCCATTCCTCAAATTTTTCACTACGATTGAAACTTTTATTCCAAATTTCCATTCCTCAAAATTTCCACTACAATTGAAACTTTTTTTTTTTTCAAATTTCCAGTCCTCAAATTTTTCACTACAATTGAAACTTTTTTTTCAAATTTCCATTCCTCAAATGTTTCACTACAATTGAAACTTTTTTTTTCAAATTTCTAGTCCTCAAATTTTTCACAGCAATTGAAACTTTTTTCAAAAATTCCATTCCTCAAATGTTGCACTACAAATGAAACTTTTTTTTTTCAAATTTCCATTCTTCAAATGTTTCGCTACAATTGAAGTTTTTTTAAATTTCCATTCCTCAAATTTTTCTCTACGAATGAAACTTTTTTTTTTCCATTCCTCAAATGTTTACCCCACTAAAAACTCTTTCGAGTTTTCCTCAGATATTTCACCCCGACTCAAAATTTCAAATCTTCCATTGCTCAGAATCTTCAACCCACTCAAAACTTTTTTAAATATTCAGTTCCTCACATTTTTTTTATTACACTCCAAGCTGTTTTATTTCAAATCTTCTATTTCCCTCTTTCGTCGAACTCGAAACCCCATTCAGTTTTTCAACTCTTTGGAGACCGTTCAGATCCTTCACCTTTGAGAAATCGTTTAGATCTTTCACCCCTCTGAAACCCATTCAGATCTTTCACCTCTTTGGAACCCATTCAGATCTTTCACCCCTTTAGAACCCATTCAGATCGTTCACCCCTTTGAAGACCATTCAGATCTTTCAACCCTTTGGAACTCATTCAGATCTTTCAACCCTTTAGAACCCATTCAGATCTTTCACCCCTTTGAAGACCATTCAGATCTTTCACCCCTTTGAAGACCATTCAGATCTTTCACCCCTTTGGAACCCATTTAGATCTTTCAACCCTTTAGAACCCATTCAGATCTTTCACCCCTTTGAAGACCATTCAGATCTTTCACCCCTTTGGAACCCATCAGATCTTTCAACCCTTTAGAACCCATTCAGATCTTTCACCCTTTGAGACCATTACCAGAATCTTTCAACCCTTTGGGAACCCATCAGATCTTTCACCTTTAGAAACCCAATTCAGATCTTTCACCCCTTTGAAAGACCTTTCAATCTTCAACCCTTTGGAACGCATTCAGACTTTCAACCCTTTGAAGACCATTCAGATCTTTCAATCCCAACCCTTTTGGAACTCCATTCAGATCTTTCAACCCAACTTTTAGAACCCATTCAGATCTTTCACCCTTTGAAGACCATTCAGATCTTTCACCCATTTGAAGACCATTCAGATCTCTCAACCCTTTGGAACTCATTCAGATCTTTCAACCCTTTAGAACCCATTCAGATCTTTCACCCCTTTGAAGACCATTCAGATCTTTCAACCCTTTGGCCCCGAACCCATTTCAGATCTTCAAACCTTTGGAACATTCAGATCTTTCACCCCTTTGAAGAACCATTCAGATCTTTCACCCTTTGGAACCCATTTAGATCTTTGCAACCCTTTAGAACCCATTCAGATCTTTCACCCCTTTGAAGACCATTCAGATCTTTCAACCCTTTGGAACCCGTTCAGATCTTTCACCCCTTTGAAGGCCATTCAGATCTTTCAACCCTTTAGAACCCATTCAGATCCTTCACCCCTTTGAAGGCCATTCAGATCTTTCAACCCTTTGGAACCCATTTAGATCTTTCAACCCTTTGGAACCCATTCAGATCTTTCACCCCTTTAGAACCCATTCAGATCTTTCACCCCTTTGAAGATCATTCAGATCTTTCAACCCTTTGGAACTCATTCAGATCTTTCAACCCTTTAGAACCCATTCAGATCTTTCACCCCTTTGAAGGCCATTCAGATCTTTCAACCCTTTGGAACCCATTCAGATCTTTCAACCCTTTGTAAACCATTCAAATTTTTCACCCCTTTGGAAACCACTCATGTTTTTCACCCCTTGGCAACCCTTTCAGATCTTTCATCCCTTAACAGAGCCGTGGAACAGTGAGTGAGCTTAGGCACCAGCCCTCACGTCTACAGAAGTAAATTACTGACGACAGGTCGATGGAGATAGAAAAAAACGCGTTCCATAACTGAGAAGGTGAAAGGGAATTGCTGTTTTTATTTGGGAGTTCTGATGTCTATTGAAAAGCTCTCTCTCTCTCTCTCTCTCTCTCTCTCTCTCTCTCTCTCTCTCTCTCTCTCTCTCTCTCTCTCTCTCTCTCTCTCTCTCTCCATAAATAGATAAATAAATAAACGAGGAAAGTTTTAAAACTCATGCTTCTTAAAAACATGTAAAAAAGTTAATTTATTCAAGTCCCTAAAAAAATATCTAAATTTAAGCACGAGGAATATTCACCCTCAAAATGCATGGAACTCAATTTTGTCACTCATAAAAATGGCGCAGTCCCCCCTGACGCGTCATAATTCCTTGAGCACGAAAAAAGAAAGAAAGAGAAAAACATAAACAAGCGCGCGCACAATTGTCCTTAAGCTCTGGAAACAATTACCTCGCAACAATTACCTAACAATTACACAAGAGCGACAGATGGCGCTGTAACGACCCCGTGGTTTTCGTGTCTTGCTCTGCTATATTCTGACGGGTGTCCATCTTTTTTCCTCTCTCTCTTTCTCTCTCTCTTTTTATGTCTTTCTTTAGGACCGTTTCCCATCAGGTATTCGACGGGCTAATGCAGTTCCCAAGGTCGGAGCCATATCCATCTTTTATCCGGGATTAAGTTATCTCGCTCTGTAACAGCGTAGCATTCTTTGGATGTCTCCCAATAGCACCGAAAGTGGCAGATCCATATCGTCGTCAGAATTCTCTCTCTCTCTCTCTCTCTCTCTCTCTCTCTCTCTCTCTCTCTCTCTCTCTAAGGGAGATTTAACTCGTACTACTAATGCACTGAACTCTAGTCTTTCTTGGTTTTGTCCTCTCTCTCTCTCTCTCTCTCTCTCTCTCTCTCTCTCTCTCTCTCTCTCTTATGGAAGGTTTAATGCATACCACTAATGAGTTTATCTCCAACCTTTCCGGTTTTTTTTTATACGGTGGTCTACATTTTAGGCAAACCTTAAAGGCTATAAGACTTTTCAATTCCTGACTGACAGATGGACGAATATGGGACTTTAGTTCTCTGTAATCCACCAGTTGATTTTAAAGGCATCAGTCAAAAAGGAGGTGCGTATCCTTTACAGGATGTTAGGCCAGATCCGCGCCGTCGATGACCAAAACCAGTGTGACGCCGAATAACAAAGTAACCGTTTTTCTCAAAGCATCTTAAGACGACTACGGTTACGAAACGCAACATCTCACGCCAGACAGCGCGACCTTGAGCGAAGACGTTTTGAAGGCCAAGGTTAATGGTGAACTTGTGTTTCTGCTCTGCTTGTGTTCTTAAGCGTCTTCCGAAGTGTTACCCGATTTTTCAGAACGCTGATAATAACAGAACGGGGGACTTTGGCTTATCAGAGATGATGCTTCCCTTTTAGTTTTCTGTTAAAAGAAAACTATTGAGATGGCTTTGTCTGTCCGTCTGCACTTTGTCTGTCCGCCCTCAAATCTTAAAAACTGCTGAGGCTAGAGGGCTGCAAATTGGTATGTTGATCATCGACCTTCCAATCATCAAACATACCAAAATGCAGCTTCAGTAGTTTTTTTTTTTTTTTATCTAATTTAAGGTTAAAATTAGCCATAATCGTACGTCTGGCACTGTTATAGGTACCAGTCACCGGTTCCCACATTTTTTCATGCGAAAACGTAATATTCGTATCCCGTCGTACTGGAGATTATATAAGTCTTCTCCTTCTTTCCCTGTGTTTTTTCTTATTGTATTCTGGCCTGGGCATGTTCCGGACGCGTAGATTCCCCGACACGTTGGCATCTGCGTTGAAGACGGTGGCGAAATTTATTACCACACGGAGTACTGGGTCGAATCCATGGGTCCACACCAAGTCTCTTACCAATACTTACAAGCCTTGAGAAAGGGATCATACTTTATTTAAACCAACCAACCATTACTAGTTCTTTACAGTCTTTCCTATTTTGAATTTACTCAGTCTTACAATTCTTATAGTGGGTGGACATGTTTTAGGATTACTTCAACATTTCCTTACAGCAGGGAGTTTAAAAATAAGTATCTTTTCACATACTAAATCGCAAGCAGCACCCAGATCTTTTTGAATAACTCTGCGCTCTAAACTTTTATCAAGGCAATAGGCGTATCAACCACTCATTCATTATTATTTACCCATGAAATCGTGTAACCAAACCATTGTCGAGAATAGTACTTCATTATAATTTCCAACGACCAACTCGACTTTATTCCTTTCTATAGTTAGAAAGCAACGGTCCATTCAAATATTCAAGATCCAGGTCCTCCCCTTAGATGGATGGCATGCCTCCGAAGGCGCTGGTAATTCCTGGAAGAAAATAAATGAAAACTGAAAGGTTGGAAACTCAGCGCTGATGTCCATCCCACCTATAATTGGATAAGGTGGATAATTGCACGATTCGTAATTGCGACCTCTTGATAACATTCCCTAACTGAAGGTATGGGGCCATAACAACCACAGCCTACCTGGCTTTCGGGAATAGGAAGGTGTGTTTTGGAGAGCGTTTATTTCATTTTATATTTTCGGAGCCTAAAGGCTTAATGATACGCTTTGACGCCGTGCTCTCCTATTAGCACATCACTCGTCCGTGTAACAAGGTGATTGGGGGTCATATCGTTTCAAAGTGCAATTTACATTTTTTGTTGTTTCGTACTGGGTAACTTGATTTCGACTAAAAACATCAGAAATTGTCTACGCGCAATTCTGGCCTTTTTTTTAGATTAGAACTAATTTTTGTATAAGACAACTTGATTTCGACTGAAATTAAGAAATTGTCTACACGCAATTCTTGGCTTTTTAGATTACAACTGACTTTCGTATGAGATAATTTGATTGATACCAAAAATATTACTTTTTGGATATATCTGACTTTGTTGCCTAATATTAAAAAATATCGTTGCATATGAAACCTATAGTAAACAATATTACCCATAGAATATCTAAGGTTAGATAGGTGGATTTAATGCAACGAATTAGCGTAGCAGGAACTCAGTCCATCTACGTTTATTCAGGAATCAGGAACCTAAGATGATCTCTAAAGTGAGAAACATTACCCACTGATATATTTATTCTGGAATCATGAACCTTTGGATAATCACTTTAGAGAGAGGCATTACCAAGATCCACATCAGTGCCTTGACCAGTATACCAGCTATTAGAATGGGACCTCTATTTCAAGGTTAAGGCTATCTAGTTCTCAGTGACGTTGATCGCTACCGCCATCTAGCTAATAAGAATGAAAACACGTATGTGTCCAGAGGGACTTTGAAGTTGGTTCTGATAAGACCTTTGACAAATCTTCTATGGCTGTCTTCGACCTTTCATTCTGGGATTATGAATGTTAATTATTTATTTGAATTTTTTCTGAACTTTGCTGATGTTTTATTTTCTTTTTTTTACGATTCTATTTCAGCTGTGCATATCCCGTTTTCTATATAGTAGCCTTTTTAATAGTCTTACTAGCTCTTTACAATGTTGAAAATGTCTCATTTATTGTAATTTGCTTTAGAAGACAGGACGTGTATTATTTATGTCATTAAGATTTTAATGTATTCTTTATTCCAGTTACCTTACGGATCTGAAGGCTCTCTCTCTCTCTCTCTCTCTCTCTCTCTCTCTCTCTCTCTCTCAACTGTCAGTTTGTGTGTGAGTGGTTACGGAAAAACATTTCTGAATAGCGTGATTAGATTCTCCCGCGGTCTTCATATATATCTGACTTTTTTCTTTTTGCGACTCATTTTATGAGATGTCAGCTGTGACAGTTAGAATCTTATTATACATATTTAGTTTAAGGATATTTGGCAGCTGCTTAGCATTCGGGAATGGTACCGTCTATTTTTTTTTTTTTTTTTTTTTTTGGTGGGGGGGTGGGACTTTGAGATCATGTTTTTCAATGCCGGCGGTCAGAAATCTTTGACACGGCTTTTTTTTTTTTTTTTTTTTTTTTTACATTGTCTTTGAGATTTGATTTTTTAAACTTTTTCATCCGTAAAAAATTTTTTTTAAGGGTACGACTTTGAGGTCATGGTTTTCAATTCCGGCGGTCAGAAATATTTGACTTTTTAAATTTTTTTTTTAAGATTTGATTTTTAAATTTTTGTCATCCGTGAAAAAATACTTTAATTTTGCTTGTCATAACCCAAGGAATATCTACATATGCTAATGAGGTCTACCACATAGAATTCCATTACATCTGGTAGCCATCAGTCCTTTCGCAATTCTATTCACCCTTTCCCGCAGACTCATGGAATTACATTTTGCATTTTCGGACATTTCCAGTCGTGAACCAAAATTAGAGGTTCTGCAGCTAAACTATAGCAGATTCACATCAACCGTGCATCTGATGTCTAGGCCAGTCCCTTACGACGCTCCTGATTGGCTGTTGATAAGCCAGTCACAGGGCTGGAAACTCTCAGTCTCTCTCGAGAGTTCCCATAGGTAGGATATATGTTTCACTTCTCCTGAGAGATACGTCTTTCAAAAGTATCCCTCAGGAGAGGTGGAGCATACATCCTGCCCATGTGAACTCTCGAGTTAGACTGAGAGTTTCCAGCTCTGTGATTCGCTTATCAACAGCCAATCAGGGGCGTCGTAAGGGATAGGCGCTGATGCGAATCTACTATAGCTGCGAATGGCCTTATCATTCCCATTAATTAGTCAAGTCTGAAATCAAATAATTAGCATTTATTGTAGTTGAAATCATTACTCTCTGTCCCTTTCTGAGCCTCTCGAAGTACTGTACATAGCAGTAACTATGTACTGACAGTATATACTTAGTATTTCTAGGTATTTTTCTTCTTATTAATCTGCTTAATATTCATCCAGGGATTTTTTTTATCGTTGGGTATTACAGAATTCATCAAATATTTTGTGAATGTGTGTCGCTCAATTCAGTTTGTCAGGAGCAACTTGATATTCATTTGAACAGCTTCCCTGTTCACTAGAACAGCTCCTTAGTACCCTTTCATTCTATCATTAATAAACTTACCCTGAAGTTTGGAATTTCACGACCGTTTCAGATTTAGCCACATTTCGTAACTTGTGCCAATTTTTTAAAACCGGGTCGTTAATTAAAAAAAAAAAAATTTCCAATACAATGAGGGTTCACAGTACTCTTTGAATTCGATTTTAAACACGTATTACGGAATTAGGATCAGTACCCGGAGAGATAAATGAACCAGTAACATTACACAATAAACAATACAACGATAATTAGACAGTACACAATAAACAATACAACGATCATTTGGTAAAGCCAAAGTTACTCCCTAATTGAATATGCAAACTCAAATTGCAGCGCAATCGAATCTTGTTGGGATTGCATTCAGTTTTCCTGCACCAGGCCGGCGCTTCTTTGTCTTCAAGAAGATTTGCATACGTTGGACGTTCCCTCCAGAGAAGGACGAGTCGTTTCTGGAACCGCAATTAGGAAGATGGCTTTCCAGAGTAAGCTTCGCGTCATCTGGGGAGGGAGTGTCCAAGGCTGGAACGCTGGAACGCGCCGCCAGATGGCGCCTCTGATGGACGAGTATTTGTAAAAGTGTTCCAGGATAATGATTCCAGTCTGGGAGCAGGAGGGAGGATTCTTTATGCAATGACCTTCAATGAACGCCATAGTCTTTGTTTGAATCTTTGTGAGGCATTGCCGATAATGACACTATTTGTTGTATTCTGGGAGATGATTGAAGGTCAAGTTGAATACAATTCATTGACTGGCTTTTAGATTAACCAGTGGTTTTGGTGCAACAAATGTCATTAGACCAAGGCGGGATGGTTGTCTTAATAAACAATAACTTCTTCCTCTCATTCATAATATCTAGTTTACTCGTCTCTAATCCATAAGTTCTGTCACGGTAACCCAATCTTCCAAATGTTTTTTTTTTTTTATCTTATTATTCATTTATTGCTCTAATGCCATTCTTACCTCTTCACTTTCAATCTCGATTTTCACTTTCTTCGTCTTTTTGGACCCCGATCTCGAGAGAATTCACGATTAGAATGAATTAATTCATTATTAGGAGTTTCTGACGTATTCCTAATTTTAAGAATCCAGCGTCTCTTGTTTACCAACGTCATCTACTTCAGAATATTAGAATGTAGCTTATGACTGGTAATTCTCCTTCTAGAATGAGATAAGTATTCAGGGTTTTCTGACGTATTCCTAATTAAAAAAAATAACCAGCGTCTCTTGTTTATAAATGTCATCTACTTCAGAATTCCTAGAATGTGACTTCTGACTGGTAATTCTCCTTCTAGAATGAGATAAGTATTTTTTTTTAATATTGATGACTTTTTCTTCGTTTCAGATGCCTTATCCATAACTAATGATACTTCTGGTTTATTTCTTTTCTTGTGATGCTTCACAACGTCAATCCCGATTTAGCTAATCATTACCATATCGCAAGGTAGTTTCGTACACAGTTGCACACAGGTGTATTTTTCTGACGGCGTTTTTTCAAGATGGTGAAGGGTATTCTTCCATCCCTCCAAGAGCTATTAAGCATCTGGCTGGTAACCTCTTACTAAATGAGCGTCGATGTCCTCTTGAAATTCTCTAAACTGTAAAATTCTGATTATACATTACGTTGATAAGATCATTTTTCCTTGAATCCAAACCCCTGCCCGACTTTCTTTATGAAGCAACGACTTAAATTGGGCTTTTATCGTTTTAAAAAACCCTTTAGAAGCTTTCGCAGTTTTTGAAAACTTTTAGATAGCTAGTAATGCCTTGATCGCAGACTTGGGTCAGCATACAACAGACATGTCTGTGAGAAGTTGACGGTGTCCAAGGACATCTCAGGATCAGGTGTTGTGCCATGCAGCCATTTAGTCCCTGGAAAAAAGTGGAGTGCATTAAAATGGTAGATGCTCTCTGATATGAGTCAGTGTGATTAAAATAAATGTCATTTCAATGTCACAATGAATTTATCATGAGTTCTTGCAAAGTTGGTCGGTGGTTATACATTACCTCGGTTTGTCTGTCCATGAGATGTCTCAGAAACTTATTGATGGATTTCAATAATATATTGTGGAGGGGCCGTCTGTTAAAACACATGCACACACATAGACACACATGCACACAACATACATTAGATTTTGCGAG
The DNA here is from genome assembly GCF_015104395.2 of Macrobrachium nipponense. Taxonomy (NCBI): domain Eukaryota; kingdom Metazoa; phylum Arthropoda; class Malacostraca; order Decapoda; family Palaemonidae; genus Macrobrachium; species Macrobrachium nipponense. Next base: position 78,980,336 of record NC_061088.1, read on the forward strand.
GGATTTGTAAGAAACAAACACACCACATACATTAGATTTTGAGAGGGATCTAGTATAAGAAAACGGTTCCAGGATTATTATCCTATTTCTTAATAAAGAGAGGCGTATGTATTTACCTAACATCTTTACCACACAGCATTAAACATGAAAAGTTTTCGAACTGTCTCTTCAACCTTTCAGCTGATCGTGTTTCTTGTTACAAGAAACGCGACCGATTCATTCATTGATTGTTGCTACGACAATTAAAAGATATTCCAGGTGTTTTTTTTTTTCTTTCATCTTCAAAGAGTTGGTATTCTGGGGGCTGCAGTGAGTCAGCTGATACTTCGGAACTTTCGTTCCGTTATCGTGACCAAACGGTATTAACACTTGCAAATTTATTTGTTGAATTTTTTCCGAAATTGTCGATGATATGGTAAATATAATGACAGACAGGGATAACTCGAAGACTCAGAAATTTTAAATCACTGGAAATAGGAAGAAACCCAGATTGAGGTAAATAAGGACATAGAGCCTTCATCATAACGGACGATATAAACCACGACTTAATTTTCCGTACAACGAACAGACGTTATATACGTATCATTACGGCGTTACGGATAATTCCGTCTCGGACCGCGGTCGATTTACGCCAGAGGATCCACGAATCGCGTTTCAGATTCAAAGTTTTTGTGGTATTTCGCTGCTTCTTTTTTCGTTTTTATCATCTTTACCATCCCTTCGTTTTGTAATACTGGTGCTGGTATTAGATAGATACAGCAATGATATTCAACTATAAAATAACTAATGAGGATATTAGATTTTTTTTCTTTTGATTTGAAATAGTAATTTATTTTATAGAAAATTTTAATGTGTTTAAATCACAAATGGGCGAGCGCCTCAGCGGCGTGGTTGGTATGATATTAGCGTCCCACCTCAGTGGTCGCGGGTTCGATTCTCGGCCATTCCATTGAGGAGTGAGAGATGTGTATTTCTGGTGATAGAAGTTCACTCTTGACGTGGTTCGGAAGTCACGTAAAGCCGTTGGTCCCGATGCTGAATAACCACTGGTTCCATGCAACGTAAGAGCACCATACAAACAAACAAACAAACACAAATGGTCGAGGATATGATTCAAAAGCTAGACCACTGAGAGAGAGAGAGAGAGAGAGAGAGAGAGAGAGAGAGAGAGAGGTGGTTGCTGGTTTTAGTTGTAGATTTACTGGTGGATGCTTCTCCTAAGTGTGCTTAAACATCATTTATTGCAGTTGTTGCAAGCAAAGCACATTTTATCATTTATCCCCAATAGAAGTTGCCTCGTTTCTCTGTGCCCAAGGGAAGACTCAAGCTGCGAACTGGAACCATCAGCTAAGTATATCTTAGTTTAACCAGACCACTGAGCTGATTAACAGCTCTCCTAGGAGCTGGCCCGAAGGATTAGATATTTTTACGCGGCTAGGAACCAATTGGTCACCTAGCAACGGGAACTACAGCTTATTGTGGGATCCGAACCACATTATATCGAGAAATGAATTTCTATCACCAGAAGTAAATTCCTCCGATTCCGCGTTGGCCGAACCGAGAATCAAACTTCAGACCACCGGATTGGTAACCGAGCGCGAAAACCAGCCGTCCAAAGAGGAACCGGAGCCATCAGCAAATACAGATGTAAATGACCTTTGCTGATTGCTGTCAGTATCACTGAGCTTGATAATAAAGAGAACAGGAACCAGAAACGCTCCTTGCGGAACACCTTGTATGACTTATTTGATCTTTGAGTGTATCGCATAATGTAAAGCGAGCCACTCGGTCGAAATCAAGATCAATGAACTCGATTTTGTTCCATGAGTCCACGATTCGACCCTGTTTGGTTGATAAGCTGTAAATATCGGGGATCTACCTTGTATAAGGCTATGTTGCCTATAATTGTTCATAAATTCTTCCCTGTGTACTTCGAATAAGGCCTTTGCGTGAAATTAGAAATTATATGAAACGCATTCTCTCTCTCTCTCTCTCTCTCTCTCTCTCTCTCTCTCCGAATTTTAGAATGGCACAGACATAGTAGAATGATATGGGTAACAGTAAACTCACTGATTGATCTTTATGAAGAAGAAAGTTAGTTCGTTCTAAATTTATGATTCGGTATGCAACCTTGCAACCGTGCGCAGTCAAAATAGTTTTCATAAAACAAATGACAGCAATAATTAGGAAAATAGTAAATAAGCAGTGACATGAATCAGATTAAATTTGTGCTTGTTTGTTTGTTTGTTTGTTTGTATTTTTTTTTAAGCCAAAGGCATTTAGAATTTTAATCACGATATGTTGCCCTTCCGCCAACAGTTACATTCCGAAATAAACTATAGTTGAAGCCACTTAACTCTCAGGTGGATCCGCTACCTGGCCGACAGATGTCGCTGCTGTGCTGGTAACACCACCAAGCGGCCTACGCCAGGTAAGGTAACCCGATCGTCACTCCAGGTAACACGATCTAGATGACACCACGCACGGTTTCGTTTTCGCGTACGCTGGGCGGCGTAGACAAGGCATGGGCTTGGGTAGGGATGAAAGAGGGCATGGGCGTAAGTGTGTCCAAAGGGGTTGGAGCTGACCGCGGGCATCGGGCGCTCAAAGACCACCCAGGCGGAGCAAGGACAATGCAGCAATTCGCTGGGTAGTTACGGCTGTGGTTCGCTCTGTGGCGTTATAACCTCCTGAGCGGTTCTGGGAATGTTCATTACGGCGAATAACGCATTACGGTTTTGCGTAATGGCCGAGGCAGAAGATTGCTATGCGTGTTTCTGTTTCATGCTTGGATTGTCGTTTATTACCTTTTTCTTTTATTAATCATAAATATTATACAAAATTACCTGAATTAATCCCCAATTTTTAAATTTTATTTTATTTTATTTTATTTAGTAAGCAGTTTGTTTCACCCCTGTCATCTCGGGTGAATGTATTGCGTCATCTTTTGAGAACGAGAATAGAAATGAGTTGTTCAGGAAGCGTTTTTTTTTTTTTTATTGAATAAGAACAGGCGGGATTATAGTAGGAAATTGTCTTTATTAGCCCTAGACCTCAAGATGGATATGTTCCGGCAGACGGAGATTTTGAAGACTTCCTCATGAAAGACAAGCTTTGTAAAAATAAATAAATAAATAAAAAATTTTATGTATATATACACACAAATTTTAAAAATACCTTCTCCAGCATCACAGCCGCTTACTTTGCCTCAACAGCTATTCAAGAGAAACGTGGAACAGACGTCTATACACTGCTCAATTCAAACGTCTCTATACACTATCCTATGTCATTCCTGTTCCCAGGAATCCTAACCATACGCCTTTTCACCCATTCCCTCTGCATGACGGATCCACCTCAAGATTGTGATCTATCGTTTGGTGAGGTTCTCCCTCTTTTACCGCTTATTTTATCTCCCTCTCACAAATTCATCTTTCCTATCCCCTCCAAGTACTGCAGAGATTAATATTTCTAACGTTTAACATTTACGTTGAACCGCGCATTTGTTCTCTTCCTCTTTACATCCTGTTATTAACTTTGCCTGGATCCATTTGATCCATAGGTGCATTTATTTTTGTTTCATCTTTATCTCCTTGCTTCATCACCTATGATATATATATATATATATATATATATATATATATATATATATATATATATATATGTGTGTGTGTGTGTGTGTGTGTGTGTGGTGTGTGTGTGTATATGTATGCATAAAAATTTTATGTATATATATATGTAATAAAAGGAGCCCATAAGAACGCCAATAGGTAGAACGTTAATGCTATATTTTTCGGAGAACAACAGTCTCCCTCGACAGGCAAGTAATGAATGAGATACGAATTGTTGTCGTTGGAGATTAAGCCTGCCTTGTGCTGGCACGGGTTCTTGCTCCTAGAGCAGCCCGTAACTGGATAGATACGAATTACAGAAAGGCGGTATTTATACCAAGAGTTCCAAGGTCAGCTACACGTGCGCGCGCTCGTTTGTGTGCGCGCGTGTGTGTGTGTGTGTCTGTGCCTTGAAGAAAATGTTCCAGGTTCTAGTAATGAGTTGAGGGTTTCATTCTTTCTAGATTGTTTTAGATGAACTTCAATTTTGTGATGAAAGTTACTCACGTAGCGTCCATCACAGCTTAACACAAGCTCAGCCACTGTGGAAATTATGTCCTCTGTTGAAAATTATGTCCGTCCTTGCCTTTCAGACAGTATTCAAATTGTAACAAAACTGCATTATGTTTAGAGATCTTACGTATTTTATTTTAACGCTTCCCTTGTAACGTTTCCTCCTTAGTCGAATCGTCTTGTGATAATCAGTCATCTCAAGTAAACTTTTACCATAATTTTGAAGTTTTCTCTCTCTCTCTCTCTCTCTCTCTCTCTCTCTCTCTCTCTCTCTCTCTCTCTCAGTAACTTTTGAAGATGGTAATTAGAAGTTACAATGAGCGGATGTTTAGTAAAAACGACATGAGTCTGTTTAGAAAATGCACATTACAGCTGAATTAAGCCTAACTTAGGAGGAGGAGGAGGAGGAGGAGGAGGAGAGAGAGGAGGAGGAGGAGGAGGAGGAGGAGGTGGAGGGGGAGGTGGAGGAATGGCCCCCCAGAACTCGAATATTTGCGCATATATATAAGAATACAGTTGAATAGAACTAGAAAAACTACCGCCGGTCATTGTTTGCAAATTTTGGCTAACCATACTAAAAACCGTCTCTCGCAGAGGCCTTTGCAGACAAAAGAAACACACCCCACCCCTCCCCTGCTCTCGCGCCTGCCCCCCCCCCCCCCCTCTCTCTCTCTCTCTTTGTATATTCCCAAAATCACCGGAAGTAAATCCACAAGCATTGTGGAGTCGACTTTTACTAAAAATTCAGTCCTTTCTCAACCCAAGAGAGAAGAATAAACTCCCTCGCTTCTCGCGGAGAGAAAAAAGGGGGGAATTTCGCTACTTGGGTGGCTGGCTGACCTCCCTCCCTCCCTCCCTCTCTCCCGGTTAGGCGATTTCTGGTTCACGTGTCCTGGGCGTCAATGTTCCTATTTTTCTGGGGCATGTCGTAGTGGGTTTTTTATATATCCATATGCACCTTTCTCTCTCTCTCTCTCTCTCTCTCTCTCTCTAGAGATGAGGATGCTATGTTTCATATGGTTTCGCGCGTCCATGCTTCGTCACAATGATCAGTTATTATTTGTTAATCATTCATTGACAATTATTAATTGTTGATTATTTTTATTGATCATTAAGTGGTAAATTCATAACTGATCACTCGTCGAATGTTATGTTTAATTCCCATTCTATTCTCAATGTTATTATTATTATTACCATTATTATGAATATACTATCTTTTATATGTCTTCATCAACTGTGTGGATATTGCCGACTTAGCATTTGTTATCATGTTATCTCATGTATGTAGATTGTGTATGTTATTGTCAATACTTTGTATATTGACTGGTTAAGAAGACTGTTTCGAAGAAAATGGCCATTATATATATACATATGTGTGTGTGAGTGTGCGTTTGTGTGTGTTTGTGTGTGAATGTATGTGCATATATAATATTATATAATATAATATATAATATATATATATATATAGGTATATATATCTATATATATAGTATATATATATATATATAAGAGAGATATAATAGTATATAATATATATATAATATATCTAATAATATATATAATATAATATTATATATTATGACCAGTGAAGAGTTTTGGAGACCGTAAAATAGCTTATGGGAATTTGATCACGGGGTTTTTGCCCAGAGAGAGAGAGAGAGAGAGAGAGAGAGAGAGAGAGAGAGAGAGAGAGAGAGAGAGAGTCGTAGCATACCGCAGGTAAGATGGAGGGAAATTAAATGAAGCATGGAAAATGCTCCGAGGCTGTGAACGAAGGGAAAGGGAGAAGGGAATATTATTATTTCGTTTTTGTTGTTGTTGCTGAAGTGTTCGTTCACTTCTGTCGGAAGTTTGGAATGAAAATGCTATCACTGCTCTGTACAGAGAGAGAGAGAGAGAGAGAGGAGAGAGAGAGAGAGAGAGAGAGAGAGAGTGAAGCAAAGAGGGATAGTAAAACTCGCTACAGCCTTAGAAAAATAATTGCATGATAATACGGCATAAAGGGGCGGGGTGTATGGTCTGGTGGGAACTATAATTATCCGTAACGGAAGAAAAAGAGAGAGAGAGAGAGAGAGAGAGAGAGAGAGAAAGGCTGAATCTTAATGCCGTACGAAACCAAAGACGGAACAACGTGAGAGTGGCTGTTATCGAAAAGCGATGTAGAATAAGCGCTCAAGTGTTTGTTGAAGACATGTTACGAATGGAAAAAATATGCGTGGATATGGAAATGCAGAGAAAAGGAAAATGGGATTAATAAAGAAATGCCACAATATTCATGGGAAGTAAATATACAAGATGTTGAAGTGAAAGATATAAACTTGCAAGAAATTCTGGAGACGCGGGAGAACCGAAAAAAAAAGAAAAAGCTTTTGCCTAGGGTGTGTGTGTACGAAATACACACACACACAGAGGTAATGAAGAAAATGGAAGTGTTAGCCGAAATACGTCTAGTTTCATGATTAAAAGAAAAAAAGTTGCCAAAAAATAGTTCTCTTTTAAGAAGCATGACAGGAATCCATCACTATCAAGGTATATCATATAAAGAGAAGGGAAATGAGTGTCAAAAGAGACCAAGAAAGGAGGGAAGAAGGGTAGAAGATGCTGATTGTTAGAATTAATTGAAGGATGACTCAGAATTCCCATCTTGTTTCATTTTTCTTATTTCTTCCTTTTTTTTTTTTTTTTTTTTCTTTTTTTTTTTTTTATTGACGCCCTATAACCTGGTTGGACCTTTTGGAATTTCATACTTGGTAAAAGATTAAAGCGAAAAATCACTTACAACAATAAGAGGTGTAAAACTTGATAAAACTTTCCTTGCCATTTTTCGCAACTGGCCCACGTCCCCAACCGCACCCCACCCCCGCCTCCCCATACCCCACCTTGCGTCGCACAGCGAACTATTCAAAAGCAAAATATACATTAAGAAATATACAGAAAGTAGTGGATGATTGTTTAAAAATTGTGAAAAATAATTTTTAAAAAACTGGGTGGAAGGGTAGAGCACGGTTTATCGGTATAAAGATGACATATTTGATGTTGGGGTTAAATGTTTTTCAGTATTAGTAATTTTATTGCATGTTCCTTTACACGATTCTTCCTTAATTTAGTGTATAGTATATATATATATATATATATATATACCACATGTATATATATATACATAATCTTTTTATTTTGCTCAACCATAGTATAACATTGAGCTATCCATATGTCAGTACGGGCTCTTGCTATAAACGAAATTGTAGAATATAGTGTTTCGTCTCGAACAGTATTGGCAACTTACTCCTCAAAATACTGACCGTTCCTATACTTTTAAAAGTGACATAAA
>NC_061088.1:78990284-79002784 GCF_015104395.2 Macrobrachium nipponense
TTAGTTGACTCTAAAGTGCATTATGTCCCAGGTAGTTAGCCCACTGGTGGGGTATGCAGCCAGGCTAGAGGAAGATGCAGATATTTCACAAGTTAATATCACATATTTGCAAGATCGCGTATCTACAAGGTGTACATGTAAATCATAGACTTATATCTACAAGGTACATCATTTATGTAAAACATTTGTTTACTGATGTCCACAAGATGCGTGTGTACATAAGAATAACTTGTACTTAAATAAGGAACATTTTCGAGAGCATCCACTCACTGGGAGTTTAAAATTTAAGTCCAAGCCCTAAACTGCTTATTCTGCTTTTCTTTCAGAACATTCTGAGCGTCAGCCGTAATGTATCGACTCTCCAGGTGAGTGACTTGTAGATAAATTCAACGTGTTCCGTATTTACAAGGAAGAGGTCTCAAGATTTGGTTATTGGACCGTATTGAATAAATGAGCTTTCAGGTGAACAGGCAGTTTCCCAAATAATTTCTAACTGGACTTCAGCATGAAATTCTTAAGTGTACATAAACGAACGAACAGCTCATATACATAATATATATATATATATATATATATTATATATATATATATATAATATATATATCTATATATATATCTATATATATATATATATACTATATATAGTATATATATATATATATATAGGAGAGAGAGAGAGAGACGAGAGAGAGAGAGAGAGCGAGAGAGACGTGACATAAAATACTTAGATATTCTCTGTATGTTCATCCTATTAACACAACAGTTCACATTGGCCCTCGACCTATTATCATGTTTGCGGAGCATATAGCCAGGACCATTAACACTTGGGGGGTGGGGGGAGGCGGGGTGGAGATCCATTTGCAAAGGGGGACTTCATATAGTTTTTGTGGTTTTTGTCGCAGGCCCCATGTAACGACATCGCACACCTTACACTCCCTTCCTAATGGAGGCAGTGGACACACCTGGGGAATTCGCCCCCACCCCCCCACCCCAGGCTCGACTGACCACCCCCACACCCCTAACATCCCTCCGCCATTGGTTCTCATAGCCACTTCCTCCTGAGTGGAGTTAGGGTACTTTTATTTGTGTATTTTAAAGTTCTTCATAAGTAGGAATTACGATCTTGTTTTATACACACACACACACACACAGATATATATATATATATATATATATATATATATATATATATATATATATATATATATATATATATATATATATATATATATATATATATATATATATATAGGCGTGGGAGATCGTTCGTGAATTTGGAACTGTCGCCGCTTCAGGTATCCTGCATTGATCTGCAACTCTTATATTCCAAGAGCCGAGTCTGTCAAATCAAGTAGCGCCTTATTTCATTTTTCTTTTGCAAACAGAATTGTGATAAAAATCAAAGTATTAATGAACCACATCTACTCATGGAAAAATTACTTTTTAAAGTACACGTTTGTATGACAAAAAAAAAACAATTTTTTAAAGAATATCTAAAAACTATAAAAACTGATGCGTAAGAACAAAGCATACCACATTCGCGCTTTCCATATACGCCATACACGCATGTGCTTACTCATGCTCCCACAAACATCTATATATCTGTATATCGCACAAACATCTATATCTGTATATTGCACAAACATCTATATCTTTATAGATCGATACAGATGTAGATATAGATATAGGTAAAGGCAAACAGCAGGGCCCACATAACATAAAAAAGTTATAAATTTTAACGATTTTTATGTTATATTTATTAATTGAAGATGCACAGAGAACATTTGCGAAACGTTTATGTTAATAAACTGGTCTTTTTTATGTGTTTTTTGTGGACCCTGCTGTATGCCTTTATATATCTGCACCTGGAATCCGTAGATATAGATCTATTCTTTGGACTTTAGGCCTCCATTTGTGTCCTTTCTAATTCTTGTGTAATATTTCTGTGTGCGTACATGTCTGTATGCAATAGATGAACATAGGTGAACAACGGATAACATTATAGCATCAGCGCATCGCTATCCTCAGAATAATCAAAGTGAATCCTTCAAATGACGTTATACTTTTCAACCACCCGAGGAAGGGTCGTCTTGACCAAGGTATTCTTTAGACCTTGGTCTTGACCAAGGTCTATAAAAGACTGACCATCATCCTTCGAACGAAAGGATATATCTACCTGAGCTTCCCCCCACCCCCCACTCACGACGTTTATCGCGAAGGAGGGCGGTTAAATGTACCTTAATGACACGGGGATATCGGAGGATTTGAGTGAGCCTTCCGGCTCTGCACGAAGAAGAAGAAGTAGAAGAAGAAGACCACCGATCTCTGACCGTTGAAGTTCTCATCGTCCCTTTATTCCCAGCAATCATCTTATAGCAGATCGATTTTTTTTTTTTTTACGTACGCACGGTTTAGTTTATAAATTCACATACATGCGTATCTAACATGTGATATTGTGTGAGTGCTTGGGGATATGTGTTTCCAGTACTCTCTCTCTCTCTCTCTCTCTCTCTCTCTCTCTCTCTCTCTATAAAAAATCTATATAAACATAAACGCATACATATATATAAATGTATATGCACGTATATATATATATATAATATATATAGATATATATATATATATATATATATATATATATATTTTATCTATATATATATATATGATGTATTTAATATACTATATTAATTAATTTTATATATATATATATATATATATATATATATATATATACTATATAAAATATTAATTTTATATAAATGTATGTCTGTATATACAAACATTTCAAGTCAGCTGATAACAACCTCAAGACATCTGACATAAAATCCAGTTCAAAAAGAGATATATCTTGAAAGATTTGATAAAATCTCCAAGTTACCAGAAAACAAAAACTGCAAAAAGCTTTGTGTCTGATGTATATAAATCACTTTTAAAAAAATGAAATCAACTGATAAAAAAAAATTACCAACAAACTGTCAACTTTCACTTTTCAGTAAAGAATGTCCTTTTTGCAGTCATCTGACGAACAGTTGTCGTCAGTGAATAACTCCAACAGCGGCGATGAATAACCATCATTCATTTAAACAGTGGGATGTGAGTGACTTGCAGTTTTTCGCCCTACTGTGAAAAACTAATTTGGTATCCAAAATGACACTGAATGAATTTCTTAACTAATTTTTTCAAACGCAGCCTCATGCATGTGATTCACTTATATTTCAAAACACTTATGACTTCACGTCTGAGCGGATAATGCTAATACATAAATCCATGAGGTTATCAACTGACCTCAACTGTGCATCTTTATACATATACAATATATATATATTGTATGAGTTGTGTTATACATCACCTGACGTAAAGTTTAGAACTGACTTGAAATAGGTATACTGTGTGACTTGTATTATATATTACCTGGCGCGAATTTTTTATCGTAGTATTTAACATTTATTTGACTTCAGATTTATCCTTATCTGATTTATAGGCCTTGTCAGTTTCCATGAAGTTGTTATAAACTGACATGAAAAATATGTTTATCTGACTTGTAAATTATGTAACTGACCTGAAATATATTTATTTTATTTTCAATTAAATAAATTGTGATGGAAATTATCATTATCTAATTTCAAGTTACTACGGGATCATTTTCATTATTGTAAAATCGATAAATTTGTGAATTTTTTCTAGTTTTATGATCCGGTAGCTATAGAGGAGACCGGGGCTAGTTGGCACACTTTTTACAATTTTGGTTATTGCGAATATAAAACCAACATTTTATGCAATATTCTTACCATCATTGAAAAAACTTAACATTTGTCTTTATCATAGAGTAAAATAATTGTTGTTTGCTTTCAACATAAGGTAAGAATAAGCTTTAGGAAAAAATAACTTTTTCGTGCCAACTTGCCCCGTATACGGGGTAAGTTGGCACACACTATGGGGTAAGTTGGCACATCGTTAATTGAAAGAAAATTACTACATTGCATTTAATCAAATAGCAAAAATACCTCCTGAATTTCCAAAATACAAAATTGCTGCTGAAAAGGCAGATGTGGAATCCGCATTGGCATACAAACTTGGATAGCTGACGAAAATTCCGCACTTCGGCAACACTGATACCGAGGTGGAGGATCTTGTTTTGTTTCCACTTTCCCGGGTGACGTCACGCCGTGCCTCTAGCACGTCATCTATGATGTCCCATCAGACGTGAATGCATTATAGTTTGGAAGGGACGTAATAAATATGTATAATTTAGTTACAATAAATCCAAAATGCTTAGAAATCTTCGCATCATTTGGAAATGCAATTCGCACGGAACAGCAGACATGCCGTCCCTTTAGCACTGTCATCCATTGAAGACATGACTAAAGCACGTCAGATGTGAATGCATTATAATAGTTTGGAGGGACGTAATAAGTATGTGTCACTTCGTAAAATAAATCCAAAGTGCGTAGAGCAATTCGTATTATTTGGAAATGCAATTCGCACGGACTACTAGAAATTGTTTGAAAAAATGTCCAGTATACAGATTTTTTTTTAGCTTATGGTTTACCTATACGTATAAAAAAAAGGGTCAGTTCAGTATCAGTTAACGTTCGTAGGGGATATAACGAATTTGTTTCATTTATTGGCTAATGAAAGGTGCATCAAGTGTACTTATTCTTTGTAAAAAGCACTCATATAATTGCCCATACCATAGATATACAGAGAGAGGTCTATTGTTCATACCATCACACCCGGCTCTTTATCCCAAATAAAGGGCGGTGGTGGAGGCGGGGCTGGGGCTTGGGGTTGGGGGGGGGGGGGGGAATTGGGGAATATTATAAGTCATCCAGAATCATATAAATGTATAATTATTTACTCCTGTCAAGGATCATAAGTTTTTTTTAATTCTACAAAGAATGTACCAAGACGACTTTGGTCACTTTGTGCAAGCAATGAATCTTTGTATTGTGATGTAACTGTTGTATTTATTTATTCCATTATAGTTGTAAAAGAATGAAACCCTTTATCCTCAGGTGAAGCACAATCTGCGAGTATATATATAAAAACCACGACACAAAGAAAAATACTTTTATTCTCTCTCTCTCTCTCTCTCTCTCTCTCTCTCTCTCTCTCTCTCTCTCTTCCCTCGTCTCTCTTCTCTTTCTTCCTTTCGTCTTCTCTTCTCTGTCCTCCCTCTTCCCTTCCCATCTCTCTTATAATATCTGAATACCTTTGCAAAGACAGATGTGGTCTGAAAGGTAAGCACAAGACCAACTTCGCATTTTATCTTAGTGATTCGTATTCAAGAAGAATGTTCTGTAGTGAGGCTCCATATCTCAAAATATACATCGTTACATGAACGCTCGTGTATACTACTGCGAGACAGAATAGAATGGGAAATAAAACTGAAATTGTTGTCTAAACCGGGAAGAGAGGTTGACCATAACTACGTCGATTTAGTAAGCCGTGCTTTACCCGTTACTAGTGTTTTCATTTATATTGCTTTCGTAAACTCTGTAATATCGTCTGATATAGACTCAAATACTTTTACTTAATATTATCCTTAGATGTCATTATCGAAGGCAGTAATGCAGGGGGAAGTGGAGGAAGATAGCTGGGGTAGTATGTGATAAGAAAATGCCAATCAAGCTAAAAGTCAAGATATATAACACTGTAATAAGACCAGCGTTAATGTATGGAGCAAAAACATAGGCTCTAAGAAGAAAAGAGGAAGTAAAGATTTAGAGTACAGAGATGAGAATGCTGAGTAGATTATGGGCATATTGCTGTTTGAGAGTTTGGAAAATGATGAAATAAGACGAAGGGAAGGCTTAGTAAAGATTACAGAAGGGATAAGAGAGTCACGATTGAGATGGTATGGCAGTGGCGGATCTAAAAATCTCTCATGAATATATATATATATATATATATATATATATATATATATATATATAATATATATATATATCATGGTTTTTGATCGCCTCGTCTTCCCAGTATCATTCATTTTTAGTTATTTGCTAGAAGAGCAGCCATTTTTACCCCCACCTTTAAAGCATTGGGGAGATTGGCATGTCCCGTCTGGGGGGAAAATAATCCGTTAACGACTAGACCTAGTGTATAGGGTAAGAAGGCCAGGTCGCATGGGTTATCTAGGCTTCTTGCTGGGCTTTAAATACTCCTAGCTTTAGACCACTTTTCCCACAAATCTGCTGGCTGAGTTTTTGCATCTTTCCAGACAATGCTGTAAGCAGTGTGTGATCCCAGGCCGCTTGGAAATGCCCTGATTCCTCCTCAGTCTACGCCAGCTTCTGTTATCGGGCAGATGTGCTCGCCTCTGACTTGAAGTCAGCCCTTTGTTTCGTCGTCGCTGGTTGGAGCCCTCCTCAGACATCACGATACATGTGCAAATTTCCCTTTTGTAACTCCTCTACTGAACGTCCTTTGTCCACCATCGTAGCACGTGCTACCCCTGTGACCTGTCCAAGATTAAGTCTTCATTGAACATTTCATTTAAGCACTAGAGTTCCTCCTTTTGTGTGTGATTAAAGATAAACACCCTCCATAGTGATTAGCTGAGATATTATGCCAGAAGTCTTTAGTTTATGTTGTGTGTAATTTGGGAATGCATTTCCAGATTGATGAGTCCACGGTACGTCTCCTCGCAAGCGCTTGTATTACCTGAATTAATAAATTTGGAAACCAGCATTGCAGTAGAAGTTGACTTCGGCCAGTTTTTCCACTTTGTGAAAGAATAGAGTGTTCCAGACAGTGCACGGCCTCCCCCACATGACATACCTGCCTTGCCTTTATCTCAGGCTATTCAATGTTGCTTGTAAATAAATGTAAATTAGATTAATCCGCTGAGTTTTCAATGGCGTCCTTGCATTCCCTATCATACTATAATGGGCGTAATGTCTGTCTGTCTGTCTGTCATTCAATCATGGCCAAACGGCTGGTCAGATGGGCATGAAACTTGGCAGGGTGGGGGTGAGAGTGGATTCCCTGAAATGGAGCTGTTTCTGGTCGTGAAACGAGGCTGGTTATTCCCGGTTACTGTACGAATTTTCATACATAATTTCTGTACAACTTCCCCGGTGAAAGTCGCAAATATTTGAGCTCGGACACAATAGAAGATGAAAATTATCATCAATATCCGCAAGATTTTTTGAATAACTTAAATCCATCAGGACTGCCAGTGCACAAAATAACGTTGAAGAAGTACTGCCCGGTAATGTTGCTTCGGAATTTCGATCCTGCCAATGGATATTGCAACGGAACGAGGCACACCGTTATGGAGCTAAACTCCCTCGTCATCGAAGCAGTGATAGCAATGGGCCCTCACATCAGCAAACGTCTGTTCATCCCCCGGAATCCTCTGATGCCTTCGGACAACCAGTTTCCGTTCCAGTTACGGCACAGGCAGTTTCCCATCAACCTGGCCTTCTCATTCACTGCAAATAAGTCGCAGGGCCAGACTTTGGATCGTGTTGGTGTGTTTCTGCCGTCACCCATGTTCACTCATGGCCAACTGTATGTGGCGATAAGCAGAGCAACTGACTCTGCCAACTTGAAATTAAGTTGTGGACAAACTGATAATATTGTGTACAAAGAGGTTCTGTAGTAGGTATGTATAAAAATCGCCCTTATTTTAATATTGCTGAACAAATACTACATATAAATTTTTCACTTCTGCATCCGTATTTTATCACCCATCGTAGATGGGTAAGTTTGCTAGTAACAATTATCTATGGTAAGTCATTAGCGCTCCATTTTCCCATATTTCCTCTTTTTTTTGCACTTACGTTTTGGACAAAGGCCATCTCAAACGTCCCGGGACGCGTAGAGGTCCCCACCCACCCGTCCCAGGACTCGTGGCGGGCCCTGCCTGCCCGTCCCGGGACGCATGGAGGGCCTCGCCCTCCCGTCCCAGGACGCATACATCCCGGGACACGTGGCGGGCCTCGCCTGCCTGCCATGCGACACGTGGCGGGCCTCGCCTGCCTGCCATGCGACACGTGGCGGGCCTCGCCTGCCCATCCCGGGACACGTGGTGGGCGCCCCCCGATCATCCCGGAACACATGGCAGGCCTTGCCCATCCGTTCCGGGACACGTGGCGGGCCTTGCCTGACCGTCCCGGGACACGTGGTGGGCGCCGCCTGCCTGTCCCGGGACACGTAGCGGGCACCACCCGCCCTTCCTGGGAGGGACACGTGGTGGGCCTTGCCCACCCCTCCTGGGACACATGGCAGGAGCCACCTGCCTGTCCCGGGACAAGTGGCGGGCCTTGCCCGCCCATCCCGAATCAAGTGGCGGGCCTTGCCCGCCCATCCCGGGACACGTGTTGGGCGCCTCCCGCCTGTCCCGGGACACGTGGCGGGCACCACCCGCCCTTCCCGGGACACGTGGTGGGCCTTGCCCGCCCCTCCCGGGACACATGGCAGTAGCCGCCTGCCCATCCCTGGACACGTGGAGGGCCTCGCCCTCCCGTCCCAGGACACGTTGCATCTGCCGCCCGCCCATCCCGGGACACTTGGTGGGCCCTGCCCACCCGCCCGTCCCGGGGCAAGTGGTGCGGGAGTGCGTGCGAGGTGGCCCAAGTGAGTGGGTGCCCATGGCCCCGCCCCCCCCCCGCCGCACGTCCCCCTCCCCCCCCGGCCCGCCTCGGTTCCTCGGATCCCGGTCCGTTCCCATTGGACGCGTAGCTAGGTGCCCCAGCCCCGCCTCTCCCAGGATGCGTGGGGGCCCCGCCTCCGGGCCCCTCGTACCGGGACAGTGGCGGGCCGTCCCGCCGCCCATCCGGGACACGTGGCGGGCCTCGCCCGCCCATCCCGGGACACGTGGCGGGCCCTGCCCGCCCGCCCATCCTGGGACGCATGGCGGGCCCCGCCTGCCCGTCCTGGAATGCATGGCGAACCCCGCCCACCCGTCCTGGGACGCGTGGCGAGCCCTGCCCGCCTGTCGCGGGACGCGTGGCAGGCCCCACCTGCCCATCCCAGGACACGTGGCTGGCCCCGCCTGCTCATCCTGGGACGCGTGGCGAGCCCCGCCCACCCGTCCAGGGATGCATGGCGGGCCCTTCCCTCCCGTCCAAGGACGCATGGCAGGCCTCGCCCACCCATCCCCGGACACATGGCAGGGCCTGCCCGTCCGTCCTGGGACGCGCAGCGAGTCCCGCCCACCCGTCCTGGGACATGTGGCGGGTCCCGCCCGCCTGTCCCGGGATATGTGGTGGGCCTCGCCCGTCTGTCCAGTCATAGACAACACCTCTGCTTATTCTTAGAACCAGGATATGCCACTGACTCCTTCCAGTTCTCTTGGGGCATCTCTGAATCCTTTCAGTTCTCCTGAGGTTTCTCTGAATCCTTTCAGTTCTCCTTGTGCTTCTCTTAATCCTTTCAGTTCTCAGAGAAGCCCAAGGAGAACTGAAAGGATTCAGTTCTCCTTGGGCTTCTCTGAATCCTATGCTTATTCTCCTTGCACTCCAATGCTCTCATTTTCCTCATGCTCTCTTCAATCCTCCCATCTTCCTTTCCCTTTCAGGAATCAATAAAACTCTTAAGAAAACATTTTAGCATATTCAAGGATCAACAATGCAAACTTATTACAAATAAACATTAAACTTTCCATACAACAAACATTGTCCTCAAATTTTTCACATCTCATCCGTCTGTGTGAGGCCAGCGTCATTCCTTGAAGATCACGCCATTCCTTGAAGACGAACATCTGTTCCTTCAGTTTCCACTTGTCTTTCTCCAGGCGTCTGTTTTTCCCCTGCAGGTTCTTCAGGTTGTAAACCAATTTCTCCTTCGCTCCTCGCAGCTGTCCAACCTCATCTTCCAGCTTTTCGTTCTGTTCGCCCTGGACACCAGTCTTCCTCTCCAGCCACGATTTCCTATCTCTAGATGGCATGTCAGCTCCTTTCTCTTGAGTTTCGCAGCCTCAACTTCTCACTGGAGTCCACACTTTTCCTTCCTGAGGTCTACCACTTCCTTCTGCAGGCGCTCGAACCTGATCTCGACGTCTTTCCTGCCGGATTCGTGCTTTTCGGTCGCGTCCTTTTGTCCCTGGATGAGCATCGCCATCCGCGCCGCTTCTTCGCTTTTTAACTGCGGGTCTTTCTCCTTCTGTCGTACGAGTTCCTCTATCCTCTCAACCTGGCTGTTTGCCTCTGCCAACTGCACTGTTAGTTCCCTTATCCTCTCACATAGGGCATTGTTTCTCTCCCCAATTTCCTTTGTCTTCCATCAGCTGCCGATTTTCATCTGTGATCTTGAGGATCTTGTCTTTCAGCTGCCGATTTTCCCTCTTTTCTTAGTTGCTCTCCCTCTTCAGGAACAACGTGTCAGCTTCGAGCGAGTAGGCCCTTTCTTGCCAGGCCTGCTGTTGCAACACCTCCTGAGTAATCTGGATCACACGATTGTGTTCTTCCCTTCTCCCCGCCTTCTGAATCTCTTCATTGTTGTCAAGCCTCTGTTGCAGCTGAAGGATTATCCTGTCCAAGTTCACCTGCTGCTCTCTCTGACACGGGATGGTGTCTTGCCAAGCCGCAATTCTCTCCTTCAGTTCCTTCTCCTTAGGCTGTTCAACTCCATCAACAGTAGTCAGGAAGAACCTCACCAGTGAATAGGCAGCCACAATAAACAAGATGACTATTCCTGCGTTAGACTTCTCTCCGTATTTCGAACTATATCTGGACATACCCAGTTCACATACTCTCCTCTCATTCTCTCTCGATTTTTTCGTTGATTTTCTGTATTCCACGAGAGATATTTCGATTTATCAAAATATAGCAGGAAATATTCTGAACATTTTTTTAACTCTGCCTTGTCTCTTGGTGTTATAAATTGCCGAAATCTCACTCTCAGGGATTTTTTGCAGTACGTATCTTCTTTGTCTGATATCTCTCTCTCTCTCTCTCTCTCTCTCTCTCTCTCTCTCTCTCTCTCTCTCTCTCCATGCGGGATTTTTTGTTAATCTTATCTGTTAAAATAAATTTGGGGATTTTCCTTTATTTACCTTTTTTTCTATAAGAAAAACAATACTACCTACAGGCGGGCAGCTTAGGGGAAGAATGGCCATTTTTCTAAGGCAAGTTTCATTTTCATTGAATTTTACAGGATAACTAATTAAAAGATACAATTCTAAACGAATTAGCCGAAACATCAAAGAGAAAATAAATATATATATATATATATATATATATATATATATATATATATATATATATATATATATATATATGTATATATATATATATATATATATAATATATCCATATACGTATACATTAACTACTCAACCATAAACATTTTAAAAAACTATAGGTAAGTTCCAAGATTTCAAATGTATATCATATGGATACAAAAAAAAGATGAACTGAAATTTAATTATATTACATTTTGTCCTACATAAAAGTGAAAAAAGACATAAAGGAGTACAATTTTATTAGAACATAACTCGCGTTCGTAAACTGAAATGCAATATGAAAACAAAGTAGAAAACACTAACATCCCTATTCCTATTTAAGGCGAAAATGACACTAGCCCTGAATTAGCGCGACTCGACGCGACGCGTTTGGTGTGAACCCAACTTTAGTAAGACGTTGCGTATATGTTCAATATAATATGCAGGCAGCTTTCTGAACGTCGGAAATATTTGAAACTCCTTGTAACACATTAAAAATGGGATGTAAATATGCAATTCACAATTATCTTATTATTTGAAAACATAGAAATAATAAGAATTGTTTTGAATGAATGCGGTTTAGCGACCATTAATCACCTGGAATCTAAATTCAGTCCCAATTCAGTAACAGAACAAAAGTAAACACACCTTTGATTAACCACAAAGTAATTTCCCAGGGAATCCATGTTATGTGACTGGAAATTCTTTGTACAATTCTGTGACGGACTGTCAATTTGAATCGCAGTAGTTTGAAAGAATGTTGTATTCCAATAAAATATGCAGCACTCCTACAGTACTGTGTAACCACACTATATCATCAAATTGTTTTAAAACTGAAAATTTCATAGAGATGATGACAATTTGAATTCCCACTCCACAGAACAAATGGAAAGTTATGAAGTTTTCTGCTATAGCCTATCTCCAAGTAATTATCTTAAGTTTCTATTAAGTCATTTTTCATTTTACATTCTTGTATTTTCAGACTGAGTGACAGAGTTAGACACAGTCATGGCTAACGACTTGGAGGAAATCAGATGGATTGACCGAATCCTGCTATAACCTTCAGAGAGGCCAGGGATGCTGGCGTATCCTTCATTTCACGTTCCTGGATGGCTAAATACATTAAAAGAGATGAATCCTTTGTCAAAAGAAACTGGAACAAAAATCCATATGACTGTCACCGCAAAAAGAGTGAGAATCTTGTAAGGGCTGAAGTCCTTTCTCAGGAGTCAAAAGACATCATAGCTGAGGCATTGGGTAGACCAAGAAAGTCTTTATGTAAATTGGCACTTGAACTAGAAACAAAAATGGGAAAGAAGAAAAGTTATAG
>NC_061088.1:79012784-79025284 GCF_015104395.2 Macrobrachium nipponense
CCCTGGTTTGAAGTCAGGTCTTTGATAATGAATGCAGCGATTCCATACCTAATAATCAGGTTATTGATAATGATTGTAGTAATTCCATGTATAATAATCAGGACCTTGATAATGATTGTAGTAAATCCATACATAGTTAGGTTCTTGATGGTGATTTTGTAATTCCATACACAATAATCAGGTTCTTGATGATGATTGTAGTAATTCCATAAATAAAAATCAAGTTCTTGATGATGATTGTAGTAATTCCATACACAATAATCAGGTTCTTGATGATGATTGTTTTAATTCCATAAATAAAAATCAAGTTCTTGATGATGATTGTAGTAATTCCATACACAATAATCAGGTTCTTAATGATGATTGTAATAATTCCATACATAAAAATCAAGTTCTTGATGATGATTTTAGTAATTCCATACACAATAATTAGGTTCTTGATGATGATTGTAGTAATTCCATACACAATAATCAGGTTCTTGATGATGATTGTGGCAATTCCATACATAATCAGGTTCTTGATAGTGATCGTAGTAATTCCATACATAGTAATCAGGTTGTTCATAATAATTGTAGTAATTCCATACCAAATAATCAGGTTCTTGATAATGATTGTACTAGTAATTCCATACATAATAATCAGGTTCTTGATAATGATTGTAGCGATTCCATGTATAATATTCAGGATCTCGAAAATGAGTGTAGTAACGCCATACATGATAATCAGGTTCTTGATAATGGATGCGATTAAAATGCAAGAAGAATATTATTAGGGCAGTAATTCGCTGCCTTGTCTGTCAATTGAAGCTAGGTTGCATTATTATCATTTTGGTAACCAGTAAGTATTCTTTACTTATGACTGGTTTTTGAAAATCTGAAAGGCATTTGATTTCTTTCGCATATCCCCATTTCTCAGAAGCAAACCCCATTATCGGTGCTAATCAGCTACGCAGTAATCCGAGAATATATTTGTAATCCGGTGCTCAAATCCTCCTCGGGACGGGCAACGACATCAGCTCATGCCCCTAGGGGCATGCCTCCTTTTGGGGCAGCAGTAATCCGGTTCTCTTTCGGATGAGTGATTTCTCAGGAGAATAGTCGAGAGAGGAGATACCGGAAGTATCGTCATAACTGTCTGTTCTCTGTGATAGACGGAGAAGAATGAAGAGGCAGAGGAGGAGGAGGAGGAGGAGGAGGGAGGGAGGAAGGGAAGGGAGGAGGAGGGAAGGAGTGAGAGGGAGGAAAGGGGGAAGGAGAGGGAGGGAAGGAAAGGGGGGAGGAAAGGAGGGGAGGAGGAGGAGAAGAAGGGGAGGAGGAGGAAGTACAAGAAGGGATAAGGACCAGGGATGATGCTTCTACTCATCTCAAGAGGGAGGCTGAATGACAGATCTGGAGGCATCAACAAAGCCCTTTCTGGTTGACGACTCGGCGGCAGAGATGGAGGATGTTTTCAATGCACAGTATTCTGAAAAGCGTCGAGTGCAAACTTGCACTGAGCAGTCCGGTCCTTTTCCGCATTCTTTTGTTAAAGTTTATTCTTTTTTACAATATTGGCGCATGGCGTTCATCCACTACGCTGTCATGAGAGTTATCTGAATGGTATTGTTTGGGGAACAATATCATTCAGATATGGGAAAGAAAATTGACAACTGTCTTTATGGTATTATTGAGATATCTCCTTAAGCGTGCAATGAATATTTATTTGCTGGTTCTTAGTAAATTGCTTTGAATCCATACTGGAAGCAAGTCTTGCTTTAAGCTTGAGCTTGGCTAGCAGGGAAAGCACGTTATATAATTCTTTTTTTCGCAAATAAATTTTTTTTATTTGTTGTTCAAAAAAGATCGGTTGTAAATTGCTTTAAATTCTTACTTGAAGCAAGTCTTGCTTTATAAGCTTGAACTTGGCTAGCGGAGAAAAATAACGTTTTCTGATTATTGTATCTAGGTACGAAAGGACGTTGTATTATTCTTTTTTCCTCAAATGAAATTTTTTATATTTGTCAAAAAAGTTTATAACCGTTTTCCTCTGTTTTCCTAAAATGTAAATTTCTCTGTCGAGCTAAATATAAAAAGAAACTTTTTACGATTTTCGAAACGTTTTCTCAGACAACATGATATTCCAGTGTTTATCCTTATGTGCAAATATCCTACAACAGCTTAATTAATGAATGTCCCATATATTTATCGTATTACTATAATTTCATCAATAATTGTGACTTATATCTTTTTGCAAGTCGTTATAATCATTCTTTATAACACCAAGATGCTATTTGATACAGACATCTGTGAAATAAAAAATGAATAAATAAACAGGAAAATAGGCTTTGGTAAAATCTGAGGACAGTGGGGTAGTTCATTGAGTCTTGTTTGATTGTATTGTGTTTTTACGTTGCATGGAACCAGTGGTTATTCAGCAACGGGACCAGCGGCTTTACGTGACTTCCGAACTTCTATCACCAGAAATACACATCTCTCACACCTCAATGGAATACCCAAGAATTGAACTAGCGGCCACCGAGGGGGCAGGCCAAGGCCAAACCCCCCACGCCACTGAGGTGCTTTGAATCTTTTATGTTTCACTGGAAGATCTGTAAAATTTAATTCTTTAATATTTATACGGTCTTGCACTTTTGGAATTACTGCTTGATGGCTTCAGTAATTTTATGCCGTTAAATGTATATATAATTTTTCTCAAGATGGCATGAATGGGTTATTTCAAACCCATTTTGACCAGTTTCACAAAAAAAATTTCCATTAGGCTATTTAGTATATCTTCTCAAGTAACGGCATGATTTGAATGTAAAACAGTTCTTTCCGAACAAATTCACAAATAATTTGACAGCCATATCATATTATATAAGTACTTTCTCATGAGTAGCATGATTGTATATGTTAAAACTATAGTTTTTTTATTTTTCAATGTAAAACAGTTCTTTCTGAACAAGTTCACAAATAATTTGACAGCCATATCATAGTATGAGTGCCCTCTCATGACTAGCATGGTTGTATATGTTAAGACTAAAGCTTTTTTTATTACCAATTTTTAAATTTTTTGCCTTTTCAAAACTAAAAACTGCGTCAATATTTTGTCATCAATAGCGGGTCCGCACTTGGTATCCTGAAAGTGACGGTTCTTAAAATTTAATTAGTAAAATGATTTCATACATACAAAACTAGTTGTCTTCTAAAGGGACAGCATAACTTGTATTTATTTATTTAAATATTTTTCTTTTAGGTATTTTGATAAAGAGACGAAAAATTTGACTCCACACAGAATACTTTGTGTTTTCTAAAGGAACGACATTGTTTCGTGTATCCGGAAACCATTTGTTCTTTCGAAAAAAAAAAAAAACTCATAATACGAGAACAAAACAAGTAGCCATTCCATCCCTGGCAGCAAACGTTGGATGGACTTCGAAGGAAACGAAAGTGCTCCACGGCGGAGCAAATCGCTCCAGTACAAAGTAAAACGAGGATCTTGTGAAAACATGGAGCAAAAGACACCGCTCCCAAAATAACTCCGGCGATAAAGATCTGACGCATTGCCTCCTTCTCTTCTTCAGTTGTTTACAAACATAATACCTACCAAGAAGGGAAAGTGGATGACGGCATATTTATGGCGCCCTTCTCCCCCTCCTCACCCCCCCCCCCACCCCCCCCCCCCACCAATCTCCTCCTCTCCCTCTTCTTCCACCTCCTCTTCTTCTTCCCCCTCCTCTTCTTCTAAGCCCGAAGGAAATCTGATGGTTTCGTTACACTATTCTGGGCAAATTTACATCAAGGAGAACTGAAAGTAAAGATTGTTATTTGGGGTCCTCGTCATGACGTTTAAGAGACGCGAAGTTAAATCAATCAATTCTAAAAGGGCGCGTAGTTTGAAATAGCTGAATTTAAACTTTTTAAATTTTTAAATTTTTTTTCATTTTCTTATTTTTTTTTGCCATGTTAGGATGTCAGAAGCCAAGCTGAGTTCACAAGGGCACAGATGATATTGTTTGTATTTCTCTTGATTTTTTTTTATAATGGTGTTTCAACAATGCTGTTGAGTTTCTCGAACTAATGTTAAACATGAATTCAATTTTCAAGAGGTTTCATGAATAACACAATCATATTTTTATTGCTACTTATCGAAGGATCCTGCATCGTTTAAGATTACCTGTTAAGTAGATCATAATATTTCACCTCAATTTGGGAAACAACACAGCGAAATGATGCGCCATTTCAAACCACCGTCACGATTGTGAGATGACGAGCATGAAACCGTCTTCTCTCTCTTTTCACGAGTGTATGTCTTAGATGAAAGTTACTGTTGACCCCATGTTGGGGTGTCTCCCCGCAGAATTTCCTCTCTGTTTAGCATAAAAACCGACGCTAGTCTTTGGGGGCGTCCGGGTAATTAGGCTGGGCGCGTTCGAGCACAGCTGCAGTTTTCTGTACTCATGTTTTTTCCACTTGTTGCCGTAGCGAAAGCTACAAGGAAAATAATAAAGTACGGCTTGGTTGTGGTTTTGTAGGGAAGCGGTGCCCTCTCTCTCTCTCTCTCTCTCTCTCTCTCTCTCTCTCTCTCTCTCTTCTTTGCTGAGACACATGCAAAAAAATTAGCTTTTTTATTAATTACAAATTCTCTCTCTCTCTCTCTCTCTCTCTCTCTCTCTCTCTCTCTCTCTCTCTCTCTCTCTTTCTTCTTTGCTGAGCCACATGCAAACAAATTTAGATGTTTTTTTTTTTTAATTACAAATTCTCTCTCTCTCTCTCTCTCTCTCTCTCTCTCTCTCTCTCTCTCTCTGGGCCACGTGCTAGCACATTTGATTACATTAACCTATATCGATAGTAATACTGTCTATTTCTCTCTCTCTCTCTTCCTCTGGTCACTCACACACATACATGTGTAGGTACTTTTTCTTATATTTAGGCAATTCCAAGTATTTTTAAGAATTAGAAAGTTGATACGTGTAACAATTACACTAACAGTAAACTATAACATGGTGAATGAGACAACACTTTTATTTAGTTTAGTTTCTTAATATTATTTTGTTTTATTTAGTATTATTTTTCTAACTTCTCTTACACTTGAATCTGTAACATTTTAAAACTCGGCAATGTAGGTTACGTTTTTAGTTCAGTTTGTCTGTCTGTCTGTATGTCTGTGTATCTGTCTATTTGCTTGTCTGTTAACAGGCTTATGTAGGGGACAGTATTCTTTTATCCTTTCATTTATTGTTATTGGCTCTCGTATATATTTAAGAAACGAGAGCTTTCTGAATTTTGTGAAAGAAAACGTAAAAAACGCTGAATATCTTGCGACTGTCCTTGGCCGTCTCAATATTCATGAAAAATGATGTTGATGTGAGCATTTTTGTTTTTTGAGTTTACAAGTTTTCATGCTGTTTTTCCTTTGTCTCTCCGTCTTTGATATTTGAGCCCATTTTGAAGTTTGGTTACATAATCCTGCTAGATTATTCTAGGACAAATGTTTTTTACCTGCCTTATTTTCTAGAGTGTATTTTCATCTGAATTCTAGAACGATTGTTGCTGATTCATTTTTTCTAGATTGTATTTTTAGTTCCTATTCTATAATTTTTTCCCAGGTGATTTTTACGACTCTATTAGTTTTTTCTGTGTGATAATGACGTTAATAAGAGCTGCTTCAGCGATCACAACCTGCTAATTTGAATTTATTTTCATAGATCATTCACTGCTAATGTTAGATAATTTTCATAGAAGGTTTGCTCATCTGGGACCTTACCCAGATTTCACGCTTGGAAACAGTGCTGTTTTCTAGATAACATGTGGTAAGGTGCTAAGTTTTCTAGTTTTCTAGCCCACATGTGGCTCCCGCCTACCGCCCCTCTTAATATATTACAAAACCAAACCAATTTCAATTTCCTCACCACCCACCCCCTCTCACAATGAGGTGACCCAAATAAGGTTACAATTCTCCCCAAAAAAAACAACTTCTGTTTAACAACCTTAGCAAATGACTGGGATCTTTTTCCATGCCCTTCGGCCACGGGGTATCGACCATTTAGGGCATGCTTGTTTGTTTATGTACCCCGATTCCGACCTCTTGTCTCTCTCTTATTTAGCCGCGAGGTGAATGTCAGGTTTATGAGACAACTATAAACGCAATCTAGTATTTTAAATTTTCGTTTGTCCTATTATTTATTCAGGTGTTTTGTTTGTTTGTTGTTAGTCACAACGAGGAAATGAACAGACTGCAGATTTCCCTTGCTCGCAATACTATCATTAGTGCTTTGGTTTACTTTCCAACCTCTTACTTTCCTACCTCTCCCAACAATTGATTCATAGTGCAACTGCTTTGAGGTTTTCCTCCTGTTACACTTTTCTCACCTTCTTACTGTCAATTTCCGTTTCAGCAATGAATGACCTCATAGGTCCCAGTGCTTGGCCTTTGACTTAAATTCTATATTCAGTTCAATTCAAGATAATCTCTTGAGTATTTTTCATGTAGGTTTCAGAAATTTTTTGTATAAGATGAAAATGCTGTTCCAGCCAAAAGTTAAGTATATCTTAGTTTAACCAGACCACTGAGCTGATTAACAGCTCTCCAGGGGCTGGCCCGAATCATTAGATATTTTTACGTGGCCAGTAAAAATGTTCCTGTTCACCCATCCACACTTGTCCCGTCTGGGCGTTTGAAAAGGTCAAGCGGTCTACCTTCCCAGTTTCTGAATCGACTTCAGGAAGGGACAACCTGACATTCATGTCCTGTCTCTGAATGTTCCTTTTCTTCTACTTTTATCTTTGCATTAACTTTCAACGCGATTCAAATCAAATAAATTACACCCAATATAATTCAATTAGTGCATTAGGATCTTTCAAGGTGATTCAAATCAAATAAATTACATCAAATATCATTTAAATAGTTCTCGCACACTTCATTAAGATGTTTTGAAATATTCAGCAAAAGTTCTGATGTATTGTACCCCCAAATTTCAGAAACTAATCCGGTCACCTGTAGCAGCAGACCCCTCTTCAGTAATTAGCCTCAACGGACATTCTGAGAGAGAGAGAGAGAGAGAGGAGAGAGAGAGAGAGAGAGAATTGGAGGCAAAACGAAACGTTCCAGAATTTGCGACCGTTTCCGAAGAAAGACAAACGAAGGAATGTCTTCCCTCCCAATTCGGCCGAGGGGATTTTTTGTACTTTTTTTTTCGCAAACGGCACGTTTCTTTAGAAGCTGTGACGAATGACTTGTCCTGACCATTTACAAGCCCGCTCCGACCATTAGAGAAAACAAAGTGTATGCATTGTGGGCGGGAGGGGCGTTTTATGCCAACAAAGTAGGGGGAGAAGCGATGTGGGCACGGCCTGTTACGTCGGCCATGGGCATAGCTATATTTCTCTACGGATAGGTATGGCATAGTACTGCATAATTTCGTAAGGCATGGGTATGCTGGGTATGCCATAGCTCCATATGTTACGTAGGGGTAAGGGATATTCTGGGTGGTCGCCTATTACACGGAAGATAAGCCTTAATATTTATGTCTTATTTATCACTTGATTGGTCCATTAATTGGATATGAATATTCGTTATCTCTCTTTCCCTTTTTATGTATCTCCGCTGAAAACTGGTTCGTATTCGATGCGTGAAATTTATGAGGTTTTAACTAGTCCCGCCGTCATAGTGGAGGCTACCCACGCGAGTTGCCGATTAGTATTTTTATATTCATGAAGCCTTTATGAAGGCAACGATATCTTCAGGATGACTGTGAGGTCGTCGTCTTTTATTAATTGTCTTCAAAAAAAAATTTTTTTTTTTTTTTATCTTGAAAGGGGGAATGTGTGGAGATTATCTGAGGATCAGCTTTAACTCGTATGTACTTTATTTTGATTAATTGTACATTCTCTCGCATTTCATTCATTCACTTGCTTATGATTTGTTTACATTTATACCTTCATTTCAACAGCAAGATATTTTCATTCTCCTGATTAAGAAATTCATTTATAACATCACTGAAATTTTCAAATTCATGATATTTTTCCAACTTTGGCTATTTACACTTTACACTTCATTCTAATGTTTAACACATTTATTTATTTTGAACTGCTATGACACCACAACATCTTATTCTCTGCTTTATCCAGCTTCGTTAATGAGATAATCAGCATTTTTAACAAAGCTGATATGCAAGTCTTTCTCTTACCAGACATGATAGTTTTTTCTGATACAGTAAGGAGAATTTTGGGAGTTTACGGCAACTATACTTACGTCATTCAAGGGGCGTGGCTTCTGTCTTCAGTAAAAGTTAAAACATTCGTGGGAATCTTTATTTTGAAGTTTACGGCAACTACACGTACGTCATCCAAGGGGCGTGGCTTTTGTTTTCAGTAAGAGTTTAAACATTCGTATCAGTGTGTTATCACCACAACCTTTCATTAATTAAGCTCTACGCCATCTGTACTTCCGTTCTCAAGGACGCATTCACGAACCAGTTGTGTAATGATACATCCCTCTTCCTCATCCGCATGGAATTCCACGTCTTTTGTGCATTCAACTTCCAGTTATTTAATTTTATTAAGCAACGAATTCGTTTGTCGTTATTTCAGAAAACAAAAAAGACCAGTTTTTCGTAGGAGGCTAAATTGCATTTTATCTGTATTGGCCTCTCTTGTGTCCTTTCTTGGAATAATAATAATAATAATAATAATAATAATAATAATAATAATAATAATAATAATAATAATAATAACAGAAAGATGAACAATAAAAGGGGATAAAAAGCCAGCTCTTATTAGTGATTCCGACACATGATCAAGTCAGTGAGATTCTAGAGTGTGCTGAAGACTGGCTTCAGTTACTACATTGAATATAATGAAATTAGGCTTTAGTTAATTTTTATTTTCAATCTGGCACCCAGTTAGTTGTAAGTGTCTACGTCTTGCAGATAAGTAGACGAAAAAATAGCCACTGTGCATAATATCAATTTTGCAAAGTGAAATTACAATAGAAACTCTCTTTCTCTCGCTCTCTCTCTCTGAACATCCTCTGTTCCTGTCTTAACAATTTTCAATTAACGGTGAAGACAAACATGTTAAATTACAGAAAACAAATGAGTATCACAGCCGCTTTCTCTACAAGACGAACGAGCATTGTAATCACCATTCATTTCTCTCTCTCTCTCTCTCTCTCTCTCTCTCTCTCTCATTGTCTCTATCTCTCTCTGCTCTCTCTCTTATTGGCTGCTTTGAAAACGAGAGATCTTATTATCATTAAATCAGATAATCTAATTCTCTCTCTCTCTCTCTCTCTCTCTCTCTCTCTCTCTCTCTCTCTCTCTTATTGGCTGCGTCGAAAACGAGAGATCTTATTAGCATTAAATCAGATAATCTAATTCTCTCTCTCTCTCTCTCTCTCTCTCTCTCTCTCTCTCTCTCTCTCTTATTGGCTGTGTTGAAAACGAGAGATCTTATTGGTATTAAATCAGATACTCTAATTCAATCTCTCTCTCTCTCTCTCTCTCTCTCTTATTGGCTGCGTTGAAAACGAGAGATCTTATTGGCATTAAATCAGATAATCTAATTCTCTCTCGCTCTCTCTCTCTTTCGCGCGCGCCCGTAATCCCCCCTTCCACCCTCCGCGCATGTATAATTAACTCTAATTACACCTCACACCTCGTATGATAATTAATTAACCTCCCGGGCCCTCCGCCATCTGTTCTATGGACACCATCCAATAATAACATCCACTAAGCCATTCGGTAAGTGCACGGTATCGACGGCGGTATTGACCGGTAATTGTCGGTTATTCGTTACCTTCCGCTTCTCTTGTTCTACCGATTTTGTCCCAGTCTGTTATTATCTTGCTCTCTTATAGAATTTTTTAAACTGTTTAGCGATAGAACTTGAGAACCGTTTAGCGTTGATTCTCTCTTTTTTTCTCTCCCCCTCCTTACTGACTGCGTCGAGAGACAAGAAATTTTGTCGGTAAAAAGTCAGATAATCGAATCTCTCTCTCTCTCTCTCTCTCTCTCTCTCTCTCTCTCTCTCTCCTTATTGGCTGCTTCGAAAGATAACAGATTTCGTTGGTAATCTCTCTCTCTCTCTCTCTCTCTTCTCTCTCTCTCTCTTGCCTTATTAGCTGCGCCGAATGACGAGAGATTTTGTTGGTAATCTAATCTCTCTCTCGCTCTCTTTCTCATTTCCTCCTTACTGGAAAAACAAGAGATTTTGTCAGAAAAAGTCAGATAATTCTCTTTTCACAATTGAAGACACTACCTCAATACCGGAACCTGCTATTAAATATGAAGGGGCAGAGCCATTGGACAAAATAATATTTACATAAGAGGACATTAAAAACAAAATAGAAAAACTAAACAAGTTCAAATCTCCTGGCCCGGATGGGATCCATCCAAGAGAAATTAGAGCTAAAAGAGGAGATAGTTCCTCACCTATATAAACTCTACAGGAAAAGTGCTGAACAAAAAAAGGCACCAAAAGGCTGGAAACTAGGAAATGTGCCCCCAGTTTACAAAAGAGTGAAACTATAGACCAATCTGTCTAACGTCGGTCGTTTATAAGATTTTTGAGTCCATAATTGCAGATCAACTTGTGAATCCTATTGATAGAAACAACTTATTAAACAGCCAACACGGTTTCAGACAAAACAGATCCTGCCCATCAATATATATATATATATATATATATATATATATATATATATATATATATATATATATATATATATATATATATATATATATATATATACATATATATGTATATATACATATATATATATATATATATATATATATATATATATATATCTATACATACAAATATTAGTGCAAGTTCCCATTTCACGTACATCCCTGTTGAGTGTGATTAGCGCAGGTTTGATTTAAAAAAACCAAGAATTAGCTTCTAAATTATGATTTAACACCAAGGAATGAGCATAGTTCGCATTTCCTTGTCAGTGTTAGGAAAACAGCCCCTTTACTGAAGTAAAAGGATATATGCATAACACATACGCACACATAGCATATATACATACACATGATAAATAGTACATATTGCATATATAGTATATAAATACATATGTATATATGTCTAATAAAAGGAGCCTATAAAAACACCAAAATATAGAGAGAAAAATACTATATTTCAGAGACTGCTTTCTCCCTCTTCAGGTAGATGAATGAGGAAAGTTACAGAAAAGGCGGTATTTATACCAAGAAGTCCTGAAGAGGGAGACAGCAGTCTCTGAAATATAGTATTTTTCTCTCTATATTATGGTGTTTTTATGGGCTCCTTTTATTAGATGGAATTATGTTGTAACAGAACATTTTTACTAGTCATGTATATATGTACATACAAAGTATGTATATATATTTACATATATGTATATATGTATATGTATAAGTACATATATATATATATATATATATATATGTGTGTGTGTGTGTGTGTGTGTGTGTGTGTGTGTGTATGTGTGTGTGTATGCACACTGCCCTAAGTGTGTTGACCTATATATATTCCTTTCGCGCAGTTCACCTGGACAGCCGTGGATTACCCGATACGCGACAATATATTCGGTTATAAATTATAGGACTACACTCGCCTCGCGGGCAAGTTGGGCCAACTTCGGTGTTTTCAAATTGAGTGGCCTCTTCTGTTCTCAGTACTCTTAAGTGGCCTGTCATGTGATTCCTTCGCCGATCTACTTAGGTATTCTTTGTTCTTAAGCAGCTGAAATGCCACTAGTAATCAATTCTTGTTTATTCTTCAAAAAACAGAAATCTTGGCATTTTTACCAATTTTATCAATGTAAGATTCTCGGTTTATCTGTAAAGAATTAAATTTCTCTCTCTCTCTCTCTCTCTCTCTCTCCTCTCTCTCATTTCTGTTTAACTTTTGACCGTTCACTATTTATGGTTTCTCACAAAATAGCCAGGGTTTAGCAACTTGCGATACAAATTTTGATTGATTTCTTCATTAATATACATCAATAGAATTCGATCAGTAATCATTCCTTCGGCATCTGTTTTCTAAGATGATAACTCCGGAGCATTCCTATTGGCAACGCATCCTTCAAACCCTAAAATGATGTCTTTGGAAATACAGCGGTCTTGTAACGAACGCTTAACTTCTCGATTTCCTATTTGCATTTCCAGAAGGATTTAACTGGAATCCAGGTCCAAATCTGTTAGGAAATCCGCCCTCTGGAAATCCAAATTTATTCAGCCTTGCACAAGAGCACCTTTTACCCGTCTGAAGAGCCCTGAAGGAAATTAGACCTAGATGTACTTGAGAACTTCGGCCAAGGAAAGTAAAACTGCTTCTACTTTCTGAAGAGGCAACGTTCTTGCTGTTCATCTTCTTGCCGATTGATGCCCAAAGGATGGAGAGATGCCCGTAACGCAGGTCTGCGTCCACGCCCTTTATGTGGAAACATGCCCGGGCGAGTAGTTGGTCTTTACCGGTGGCCTTGTCGACCAGATGTCGGCCAGAGGCTGGGCATTCAACTCTGGTTGGGT
>NC_061088.1:79035284-79040284 GCF_015104395.2 Macrobrachium nipponense
GATAGGTGACAAGATGGATGAAAAGAGTGTATCATTCTGAAGTGTAAGGAAGGAGGAGAAGAGGAAAACCTAGAACGGATCGGATAGGGGTAGTGGAAGAGGTATTGGAAAGGGATGGGCTTTCATATCCAGAAAATGTGAGTATGTGTAGAGAGTTTGACGTGCCGTTAAAGAGGACATATGTTGGGGATGTTTCCTGCACATATTGGGCTCATTCACGATTCAGCAGTTAAACTGTTAGTATGTGTTTTATTTTTGTGTATATTGGTCGATATAAAATTTCCTTCAACCTGAATTCTTCGGTCAAAATAAACTCGCTTTAACCCTCACAAAATCGTGACGACAGAAGCCACGCCCCTTGGATGATGTAAATATTGTTGCCGTAAACTCCCAGATAAAGATTCCCCACCAAGGGCAAAATACTTCACTAGATCAGACAAAAAACAATCATGTCTGGTAAGAGAGGCTTGCATATCAACTTTGTTAAAAATGCGAATTCTCTCATTAATGGAGCTGGATAAGTCAGAGATCTTGTAACCATTTTGATCATGAGAATTTAAGTTCAGTTTCCAGTTTGCCAGAAATTCCAAGCAACTCTTAATGTTGAAAGTCTAGAATGTTTTGTTCCAAATACATTTCCACTTGATAACTCCATTACATCAGGTAGCCCAAAAACAATATGCTTTCGCGTATACTAAGTACAGGTACATTATGGGATAATGTACTTGATTTTCATACTTACTTGGTTCTGTGTATATGTACATATAATCTGCAAGACTTGTGATTCTAAAGTCCGCTATCAAGTTATTTTAGTAGTTTTACTTCAATTTCATGGAAGAGAGAAGGGGAAAATACGTAGCAAACGGATTAATGTGTCCATTTACGTCGATTCTGATACCATTTTCTTCTTCCTCCGAGTTTATGAATTCATTTCTAGAAAGATTACTGCAATTATTGTTGATTTTCCGCTGTTCTCAACCGCTTACGCTGTGAATTTGGAATTTGACGTTGAATTACGTCGTCTTTCCCCGATCACGTTATGGTGCATTAGATAGGGAATTTAGTGGGGTTTTTTCACTTCGTATTTTATATTTTGCTGGATAGGGTTGAGTGCATTAGTTCGAGTAACCTTCGTGTTGAATTGGAGAGGGAAAAGTTTTACAAAATACGTCGCGCGAACGGACACCTGAAAAAATTTTAACTTTAAACGCCTGCAGTTAAGTTTTTCTGTGTAATCAACAAAATGCTGTGCTGTCTGTTATTTTTAGAAAACAAATAAAAACCTTTAATGTTTGAGAGAGAGAGAGAGAGAGAGAGAGAGAGAGAGGAGAGAGAGAGTCTGTGGCTTACAGTCAAGCTGCTTTTTTTTAGACGAAATCTGATGCATTGCCTGCTATTAGGCACAAAAATAAATGTAAAACTGTTTCATATATATATTATCTATTAGTATATAATCTATATGTTATATAATATAATATATATATAGGTGTTGTAATGTATGTAATATTATATATATATAATATTATTTGTTTTAATTTGTATATAAATATAAGTATATAATAATTTATTCTAATATACAGAGAGAGAGAGAGAGAGAGAGAGAGAGGGATAGAGAGAGAGAGAGAGAGAGAGAGGAGAGAGAGAGAGAACTGATACAGATTTCAGTCCGGTCTCTTGCATCACTGACTACGCTCTTCATTTGCATCTTCTCCACCTTGAAAGTTGCAACATTGTTGGACCAGGAGCCATATCTCTGCAGTGGCTCATCTTCGAATGTAATTATCCCCCCTGGACTCCTATTATGTGAAGGGGTGGAGATGCTCAGACCGTCATCATTGCTTGGTAATGGGCAGTTTCCCTTCACAGAATTTGTAACAGTCTTGAGCAAGGTTGGTGGAATGTAGCCCAGGTGGCATTGTTATTATCATATTACCGGTATATATATATATATATATGTGTGTGTGTGTGTGTGTGCATACGCAGAAAACACACACATTTATACATGTATATACATTTCTATATATATATATATATATATATATATATATATATATATATATACTTAAGTAACTTACATACATATATAATATTATTTATGCATTTTTATATTGCTTAATACATGTATATGTATGTATTTATATATATATATATATATATATATATATATATATATATATATATATAAGTATTATATATATATATATATATATATATATATATATATATATATATATATATATATATATATTGCATACATATGTATATATATGTGTGTCTGTGTGCGTGTGTAATTATATACATGATGTAAGTCATAATTAATTTGTTGCTATTGACTTCCTCGAAAGCCTGACCAACTTTTATCACGATTCTTACAAGAGATTAAAAAATTCCCAATATCTGTATATCTTACCTTGTTTTCCGCTTTTATTTTTTATCGGCCTAGGGTCCTAATAATTTCATGTAAATTAACATCAGTGAAGTACCTGTGGTTGAATCGATTCAGTTTACAATGGAGAGAAAGAATTCGTTTGTTTTAGAAGCTTAATTTTTTTTTCTGTAAGCCATCTCTCCCCTGCAAATTACATTTTATAATAAAAAAAATCGTTACATTACATTGTTAGCTATAAGCTGATGTAATGAATTAGATATTAGTATTAGCTAATCTAAAGAAAATGACATTTTATAATCAGATCCTGAAAGGAACCCGTGGGGGGTTAATGCAGTCAGTGCAACTCACGTGGTGCACTGTAGGCGCTACTTTAGGTTCTTTGCAGCGTTCTTTCGGCTCTTAGGAGCAGCCCCTTTCATTCCTTTTACTGTACCTTCTTTCATATTCTTTGTCTTCCTTCTGACTATCCACCCTCTCTAACAATTGTTTTCATAGTGCAATGCGAGGTTTTCTCCTGTTACACCTTTCAAACCTCCTTACTTCCAGTTTCCCTTTCAGCGCTGCATGACCTCATAGGTTCCAGAGCTTTGGCCTTTGGCCTAAATTCTGTATTCTGTTCTGCTCAGTATAGGAAGGACAATAAATTCTAAGATCCCAGTTAACAAGGTTAACGATCAGATTTGATTTTCTTTTCAAAAAATACGAGTACTTCGCCTCTCATCCGTAGAATAATATAAGTTTTGTTACAGTTTAAAACATTGGAGATAATTACCTTTTAAGAAGTTGATAACTGAGAAGGGTTGGCTGTAATTGAATGACATTTCAGAATCTTGAGGTTCCAAAACAGAAAACTATCTTTTTTGTACTATACTTATATTGTTAGTAAAACGCATGAGTTTGGTAATGATCACACGACAGAAGAAGAAGAAGAAAAAGAAGATTTCCAAACAGAATAACTTATTTTATATTTTAGTGATACTTTTCGTAAAAACTCATGATTTCGATAATGAACAAACGACAGAAGAAGAAGAAGAAGAAGAAGAAGAAGAAGAAGAAGAAGAAGAAGAAAGAAGAGGAAAAAGAATAAGAAGAAAGAAAAATAAGGAAAGCAGAAAAGAAAGGAAGAAGAAGAAGAAGGAGAAAGAAGAAAAGGAAGAAATAAAGAAAAAGAATTAAGGGAAAAAGAAAAACAAAAAGAGGAAAGAAAGAAAGAAAGGACGAAAGGACAGGTGCACAGCGATCATCTGGGGAGGGACACGATCGCGCGGGGTGGGGGGTGGGGGTGTGAGTGGCATCGGAGTCTTCTGTGGCATTTGGGATGCGGGCAGCTGTGGCCTAAATCGGGACAACCTCGAAATCCCATTAATTTAACGCCGTTCTGCCCCTCCGCTGAAAAATGCCTCCTCAAAGGCCTCCCGATTCCATTGGCTTTGTTGGATGGTGATAACCATAATGGAATGGTGATAGAGGTAATGGAAAAGCTAACACGATAATGTAGGTGCGGAGTGGACATGGGGGGGAGGGGAGGGTGGGCGGTGTCATTGCATGTAGCGGTTAACGTAGTGGGAGAAAGATTTTTGTACATTTTGGGGTTGGGCTGGTTCGCTAATATCAGTCAACCCTGGGGAAGCCATCTTGAAAGAGTGGTGTTAGAATAGTATTTAAAACTGTTTTATGTTTCGTTTGTAAAATAGTTTCTTTAATGTGAAAGGTAGTAAAATATAAGGTAAAATAGCTTAGTTCTCTCTATGATGACCAGGGGTGGGAGGGTGGTTCACTAATACCAGTCACCCATGGGGAAGCTCATCTTAAGAGTGATGACATAAGATTATTTAAAATTGTTTAATGTTTGCAAAATAGTTTTTTAATGTGAAAGGTAGTAAAATACGAGGTAAAATAGCTTAGTTCTCTCTATTATAACCATGGGGAGTCTTATTACGTTCAAATGACCTATTCACTTTAAAGCATGTTTTGTTAAATGGTTTGTTAATGTTAAATAGTTACTTTTGATGCTGGCTTAACTTTTTAATTTTTTTACTGGAAACAGAAATAGGAGTAGGATATCTTTAGTTACTTCTTCATGAGAGAAATATTTTTTTTTCATCCTTCCCGTTTTGATATCTTTTATAGATCTGTTTTAGATCAAGAGACAGATGGCGTGATAAATACCTTTAGATCAATTGTAGAATACTTGACACGCGTTCAGTAGGTCCGTGGTTCGATCTCGACCCAACGACACCCAGTCGACCCAGCGTGAATAGGTATCAGTGTCAACTGGTGGGAAGTATCCCTGAAGACTTGCTAAGAATAGGAATATATGTATGTATGTATGGTATATATATATAATATAATATATATATATATATATTATATATATATATATTATAATATTATAATATATAATACTATAGTATGTGTTCGTGTGTGTGTATTCTTTTATTATATATATATATATATATATATATATATATATACTATATATATATATATATATATATATATATATATATATATATATATATATATATATATATATATATATATATATATATATATATATATATTGAGAATGATAATGAGAGAGAGAGAGAGAGAGAGAAAAATAAAGCAC
>NC_061088.1:79050284-79127784 GCF_015104395.2 Macrobrachium nipponense
TTTCAATTGATATTGCACCTTAAGGCCTCATAAATTTGAGATAATTCCACGGGGAGGGAACTCTGCGCTCGAGATAATTTGCGTCGATAATAACTACGTAGCTGCCTGCCGTGATAATTTCCCCCCCGATGACATCGCAGCGACGTCATGTGTTCAACTCGTTTTCTTTTGGTCAAACCCGTTTTCTATTTAAGGGTGAAAAAAAAAAACATGAGCACGCTTTCTCTGGTCATCTGCAGAAGTAGATTTGTGCATGTTCTGGAGCTCGGTTGACACTGGTGACTCGTAATGAGCAAGAAACTCGCTCTGTTTTGGCTTTGAACCCTCAGGCTGGAAGAGGACATGTATTGATGCAGATGAATAATTCGTTAATTATTTCTGAGGGTACGTGAAGGTGGCTCTATGCCAGTACAGGCACGTTCTCCTGGAACAGGCCGTAGAAAGTTACTTTCCCGACGATTTCCCGAGCTCAGTGCTCGTCTGGGAGGAAGGGGGGCGGGGGGGTGGGGGGGTGGGTGATTCAGACCCCTTTCCTGAACACCCTGTTGAGCGCCTGTTGATTGACCTGTGCCGTAGGTCACAGTCAGGACGTAACGGGTAAGGGTAGCTACTCCATCCTAGAGGTGTTGTTTAGGGTGAAGGGTCAATATAATAATAATAATAATAACTTGGCCAGAGTGGACGATATTGGTAGGTGGTATAGTGCTTGCTTCGCGTTTATTGGGTCTGTGGATTGCTCCCAGCCTACGAGTGCACCCAGCTCTAAATGGATCCAGGAAAGGCAATGGGGCATGCAACCTCATCTCTGACGACCTGCTCAAGTTACCAGTAGGCTGTATACCCTACTGGTACCACCCCCTCCCTCTGGATTGTAAAAGACGTATGAAAAAAAAAACAGTTGTAAAAGCAGTAGTAGTTTGTTGTTGTGGTCGATAAGTAGTGACCCCAACTACATAGAGATGAGTAGCTCAACAATACACAAAAACATAAGTAGCCGAGGCTGTGGGCCAAAAGCATGTGTAACCTTAAAAGACAATAAAAACTGTAGCAAAAACTCTCCAGCTTCTACTACGACTCCTTCTGCTACAACCGAGACACAATTTCACTTTGTGGTGCAACTCTCAGTTTCTTATTTCCTGGGTATTTAACCCACCGGACCTTCCCCCCGCGGCCAAATACCCAACGTCGTATAAACAGAACTAGAATTGACCATAAATGAAAATAAGAATACAAAACCTGTTTGTGGGAGGACACACACACACACACACACACACACAAGAAACAAGAGACAAGAATGATGGTGGTGATGATGATAATGACGATACTGATGATAATGACCTAAGGATTGTGTACGTATGATGTCTGCTAACCGAGAACACGAGCTTGAATTAGATGGTCAGGTTCTGTTACTGGTTAGGAAGGATACTATGCTATGTTGCTTGGTCTTATTTCCACTGGCTCTTTATGTTATGTGGTATGTGTTCTGTCAAAGATTAGATCGAATGATCGTCATTATCACATAAGTTATCGTTATCATTACCGTCGTTGCTATTATCATCATCATCATCATGATCACCGTGATCATCATAATGTCTTTTGTTATCATTATACAACTGATGTCGTCATTTTCATTATTATCGTTACAAATATTGTCATCCATCTGGTTTTGATTAATTTCCGTAAAAGAAAACCACTGAGGTGGCTATTTGTCTGCCCGTCCGCACTTTTTCTTTCCGCACTTTTTCTTTCCGCCCTCAAAGATCTTAAAACCTACTGAGGATAGAGGGCTGCAAATTGGCGTGTTGATCTTCCACTCTCCATTTATCAAACATACCAAATTGCAGCCTTTTACCCTCAGTTGTTTTCATTTTATTCAAGGTTAAAAATAGCCCTAATCGTGCGTCTGACAGCTCAACAACACGTCACCACGGCGCACATACACACATCCATATATACCCGATATATTATATATATATATATATATATATATATATATATATAATATATAAATATATACGATGATATCTATATATATATATATATATAAATATATGTATATATATATATATATATATGTGATATATATATATATATATATATATATATAATATTATATATATATATATATATATATATATATATATATATATATATTTACATATAACTTACTTGACCATCTCTATGTTCTGACTGATATGTGACCGAATCTCTTAGAAAACTGAAATGTCTTAAGTAAAATCAAGAACATTTCTCTTTATACTTCACGTTAAGTCCAAAAAGAATCAAGATCAAAAGACCAAATTAGTAAGCAATCAGTTCTATGAATGATATCACACAGGCAATACCACCGGTATTTTAAAAATATGCCACGGAAGATAGATGGAAGACCCTCTGTTCTGAATGGCGGACCACATTTCTTAATTATTTGGTGAATGTCGGGGAGATGAAAGGAGTCACGTGACCGCAACCCTCGACAGCTGCTGGATAATCCTTCCGCCTTCCAAGGGGATGCTGACGGCTTTATTTAAAGTATTTAGATTCATTTTGAAGAATATTTTCTTTTCGTTCCGTCAAAATGTTTTTTATTTCACTCAAGATATTTCAGTTTCCTAGGGGATTCGGTCACGTATCAGAATATAGAGACGGTCAAGGTCCAAAGATGGTTGTCCTTGTCGAAGACGAAGCCATCGTCTAAGATTGGGACAATCCGGAGACGTCATATTCGTCAGCATCTGCTCCTGGAGCTTGAACGTTTCGCTCTCCTGCCCACCACGTCACTTGCCCCTTTATGCCCACCGGCGCTCTGTAATGCCCACCCTTTGAAGTTTTTAACCTGTGATCAGTCAGAAACGCTTTGATTCATCGCAGATCCTGAGAGGCTTTGGAAACGTTTGAAATGTTCTGAATATTTTTAGAATATTAAGAAAATTATCTTACTGTTTATATCAGTTTATGAGGATTGATATCAGTTATATAACATAGGCGGTCACTTTTTTTTTACACCAAATGAGGTGAAGCAGGCAATTTTATTTTTGGTGGACATAGATCGATAATAATAATAATAATAATAATAATAATAATAATAATAATAATAATAATAATAATAATAGTCACAGAGGGGTAGTATTACAAGTGGTGGTATTGGCAGTAGTAATCATCAATTTCCATAAGTACTGACGATTTGTGACGTGGATTGTAATTGCAACTGTCGTCGTTTCAAAATAATTACATTCCAAACAACACGTATTCGAATTGATTCATGTTTATGGTTTCATAAATATCAGCACTAGAGAAACGTCATGGATTCTCACGCACATCCAGATCTATAATTTGAAGCAAACGGAAGCGTTTGAAGACGACAACCCTCCGATATGGCTGAATAATCCAATCCCTGAACCCTTATCGAGATCCGGTTGTATCAGGCAAAATCTAATCAATAGCTGGTAGTCACAAGACCAACCTCGGGCGAAATTTTTGTATAAACCCACACGTAACTCCTTGCGTAATCTTCTCAACAAACAGACAAGGACACGGGCAAACAATGAGAACTAGGCAAATGTCATCAAAAGTTAAAAAAAAAAATTAGCTTTGGATCAAAATTCAATCATTTATTCTTTACGCCACAGCAAATCCATTCACAAAATTTCATCGAAATTTATCTGTAATTCCATGAGATATTCCGTCGTCAAACAGACAGACATACAAGGAGAGCTAATTTGTCTTGTGTACAGACAAGACAGCTTGAATAGGTAGCCTGCGGCCAATCTCGTTGGTGGGGGGAATAACACCTTTGTTATTTGTCCTCTAAATCCTGCCCTGAATGAATGTAGTATAATCCGTTATTCCTGGACAAATAAAGCCCAGTGTATGTTTAAATCTGCCGTTTACTTAACAGT
This sequence comes from Macrobrachium nipponense, assembly GCF_015104395.2. NCBI lineage: Eukaryota > Metazoa > Arthropoda > Malacostraca > Decapoda > Palaemonidae > Macrobrachium > Macrobrachium nipponense. Next base: position 79,054,181 of record NC_061088.1, read on the forward strand.
AAATCCAGTCATCGAGCAATCTTCAAAACGGAATGCGTGTACGTGCGTTCGTCTCCGAGGCGGCAAACAATAACGTAATTGTTTGTCGTTTTTTATTTGCCTGAGTATTTTTGATGCTGCGATGAGTTTCTCTTTGCTTGTTTACGTAACAGCTTCGTAGGTTACGTTCATGAAGATAAGCAGGAGGCAGTTAGCGTTTGTAGCGTTTGTATGTATGTCTCTGCTTTGATGATATGTCGAAGAGTTCTTTAGCCTATTTTCGCAATAGCTATGGAGGTGCGTTCATTAACGTAAGCAGCGAGCAGTTTGCTGTTTGTGTTTTGCTTACAAATTACTTGAAGGTCATAGATCCAGAGGTGCGTTCTTTAAGTTAAACAGAGAGTGGTTTACTGCTTTTGTTTTGCTTACAAGTTACTTGAAGGTCATAGGTTTAGCAAACTATTTGCGCTTGTTGTGCTGATTTACTTCTAGGTTTTCACAAGACCATTTTTGGAGAAGTGAAAAAATTGATTCAGGAGATCATGTGGTGCTGCCATATGCCGTGATCAGCACTTCAGTTTATCAAATATAATCCTAACTGTTACGTTTCTTATTATTTATCTTGGATTCTCCTTTTTCTCATTTTACTTTTATTTTCTCCGTGCTATATCATTCTTTTGTTTCACTTTTATAAAGTTCATGAACCTTTCCTGAAGAACTGATAATACTATATAAAAAAAACGTGAATAATTAGATGAAAAAATTTGATCGGTAAGTTTCATTAAATTAATATTTATTATCATCAATTTCTTTTTATCATTACGTGTACACTTTCAGTTTGGAAGTCGTTCTTAAATTTGAATTTTTGAGATTCACTGATTTTCTGCTGAAGTTTCCACGAGAAAGCCATTGTGACTTTATGAAGTTCTAAAGAAGTTTCCATTGGAAACTGTCATCAATTATGAATCTTTGAAATTTCCTCCTATTTCCTGTGGAAGTTTCCATGAACAAACAGTATTCAGTCATAGAATCACAAAATTATCTCCGATTCCTTTCAAAGTTTCCAAGAGGAAGAAGTTAATAATTCTATTAACATGAAATTATCTCTGATTTTTTATGGCGGTTTCCAAGTTGAAGTTACAAAGATGATATGCAATTATCTACGATTTCCTATCGAAGTTCCCACAAGGAAGAAGTTACTAATTTTATTAACATGAAATTATCTCGGATTCCCTATCGAAGTTTCTATGAGGAAGAGGTTACTAATTATAGAAACAAAATTATCTCCAATTTTTTATTGAAGTTCCAACCTCTGTGAAGGTTGCACCCTAAGTCGTAATGAAGATAACCTTGCCTTCACTGAAGACAATGAAGAGATGAAAGCTGGATGGAACGAGTGCCCTGGCACAAAAGAAGGGGGCATACATGTACCCGCATGACGTCTGAAGAAAGAAAAGAAGACAGTTAAAACAAGAAAAAAAAGAGAACAATGTCTGAAAGACAAAAGGAGGGAGGTCAGTCGAACTGGTCAAAGACATTTCTCATCGCTGACCAAATGGAAAACAATACAATAACATGACTAACTCCCTAATTATTGCAGCAGGCTGACCGACGCAGAGTTAGTGTCTAATTCCGAACTCTCTCTCTCTCTCTCTCTCTCTCTCTCTCTTATTGGCTGCGTCGAAAGGCAAGAGATCTTGGTATACAGTCAGATAATCTCACATAAAAGGCTCTCTCTCTCTCTCTCTCTCTCTCTCTCTCTCTCTTATTGGCTGCGTCGAAAGGCTAGAGCTCTAGGTGGTAAAGTCCCATAACCTCATATCTCTCTCTCTCTCTCTCTCTCTCTCTCTCTCTCTCTCTCTCTCTCCTAATTAATTTTATGCCTTTGAGTATAATTCAGCTCTAGATTGAAGTAGGTTCATACATGGTCAGGCACGCTGTACGTCTCAGGTGCTGACCTAAAGCAAACCAGTTTGACGTATTAACCCTGGGAAAAACAATCGTTCATTTGACTCCCTGTATTTGGTGTGAAAGCCGAGAGCTTTCGATGTGATCGACCACTTTCGCTATGCGGAGTTTCCGATGTGATCGACTACTTTCGCTTTGCATGGCTGCAACCACTCGTGTTTTTAGTTTTCTGTAAAAGAAAACTATTGAGATGGCTATTTGTCTGTCCGTCCGCACTTTTTTCTGTCCGCCCTCAGATCTTAAAATCTACAAAGGCTAGAGGGCTGCAAATTAGTATGACGATCAACCACCCTCCGGTCATCAAACATATCAAATTACAGCCCTCTAGCCTCAGTAGTTTTTATTTTATTCAAGGTTAAAATTATCCGTAATCGTGCGTCTGGCAGTGATATTGGACAGACCACCACTGGGCAGTGGCTGAAAACTTCATGGGCTGCGGGTCATATTATACAATATACAGAAAACTCGATTGGGCCAAAGAAACTTTGGCGCCTTTTTTTACTTGTTTTTTATTTATTGCGAGTTATTTCTTCCCTTCAATAAAAACGAAACAAATTTTTTATGAAGGGAAAAAAGGAAATTAGGAGTAGGTAGCTTTTGCCTCGTTGAGGATTGGGTTATATTTTATTGAAAAGGAAAAAGTGTCATTGCCTATTCATAATACTATGGTAGCTTTCCTAAACGAAAGACATGGACATTGAACTTACACTTTTTTATGGACTGTTGTCAGACGGACACGAAAGACTATGTCATTTAGCAAGGAGTGAATTTGCTTTGAGGAGGAAGATGAATGAGATTTTCTTGAATAAGTAGGTGATGAAAATTTTCCTTCATAGTCCCAATTTCTTTTGAACAGTGAATTGACTAAGATTTTTTTTACATTTTTTCTGTTAGTTCAAATGATATAAAATATTCCTTGAAAGTAGCTGTGTCTCTTAGATATTATGAGACTAGATTTCCTTCAGAAGGCAACATCAGGTTTTTACAGAAATAATCCGTTTTATAATTTCAAATTCCCCTTGAAAATAAATATTTTCAGTGTAACAGCGACGTAAATTTTTCACGTGCACAATTTTCAAAGACACTTCGCGTATCAAGAAAGCAAATTCGAAAACTAAAAAAATGAAAGAGGAAAGAAAAATCAAAAGGTAACCGTTGGTGTCTAATTACGTAGGTCCTCTTTCACGAACGACGCTGGACACGCCCTTCTTTTTATCTACTGACGGAGGTAAAAGAACTCGAAGGAGGAGCAGAAAAAAAAAGATTCACTGAGAAGAAAAGTTATTAAGAGTATAGATTCCCACGTTAACTACTGTTTTTCGCAGCAGCTACGGTCGTTAAGTAAGATATTTTAAAATTGTGTATTGCTGTCTGTTATTACTTATATGTTTGATAAATAATTCAGCTTTTTTCTTATTGAATTTTGAGATTTGCCTTTTTACGTGCTGATATTCGACTGTGTGAATGTTAACTAGTATAAAATAGGATCTTTCATAACAAGAGCAAGGACATTCTAATTCAGTCATATCGGTTTAAAGTTAGGAAAGTAATTTTCGTTCTTTGCTGTGCCTGTTACTGAGTAAGACTTGATTATGTTCATTGTTTAACACGTGTTATATTATGTATAGTCAGGATGGGGTGATATATATATATATATATATATATATATATATATATATATATATATATATATAATATATAATATATATATATATATATACCAACAGAGACTTACTGCCTCGTTTACATAAGCTATATTTATACACATATTCTTGCACGTCACCACCTGTCCATATTTTACCAATGAACAGGGGCACAGAAGGAAGTGCTCGAAATATATGGTTGCCACATTCAAATAGTATTTTAGTTAGAAGGCCCATGAAATACTATTTGAACGTGGCAACTATATGTTCATTGGTAAAATATTGGTAATACACACACACACACACACACACACACACATATATATATATATATATATATATATATATATATATATATATATAATTATTTTACTATATATAGAATCTCTGGTCACTTTTGCCACCTTTCTGTTTGTTATTATAGCCAGAGTGACTTCTAAAACTGTCTGATACCCTGTCACGTTTTGGATGCGCTGGTCACTACGAACCTTGAATCAAATTGAGGAATAAATGATGAAGTTCTCTCTCCCATGATGGGATTCCGACCTGTGCGTGTGAGGGTACAGAGAGGCCTCTAACGCTACTTGACATGAAGAAGGATCAGGCTTCTTTACAGAATGTTGTGTTACACTAGGGAGACCTTGCTTTAAACACTATGGGCGGGGCAACTTCCCCAATTATTCCCCCGTTTGAACACAAGGCTTGTAGTTAAAGCTTTCCCCAAAAGTGACAGGAAATAAACCAGTTAAAAAAAAAGTCATCTGATCTATAGTAAATACATGTATATCTGTTGTGTGTGTGTGTGTGTGTGTGTGTGTGTGTGTGTGTGTGTGGTTTTTGATTTTCAATGCGTTCGCTGGGCTCTATTGGACACTAAGAAAATTGAAAGACGCAGAGCAATTTAGATGAGAAAGGGAGGTTGTACGTAGGTAAGTGGAGATGTAAGGAACTGAAAGCACTTGGAAGACATGAGTAGCGAAATTTCAATCTTTTTACGTTGGAGATGATGATGATATATATATATAGAATATATATATATATATATAGATATATATATTATATATATATATATATATATATATATATATAAATATATATCTATATATACGTGTGTGTGTGTGTGTGTATGTATGCATGTATATTCAACAAACTTCATATTTATTCTGGAAAAAATTGAATCTTGATATAACTTAGAGCTTAAAAGGTTACAGCTGTCACAGAAGTAAACAACTTCAAGGTTCTAGAATAGAATACCAATGCTACATCGTGGGTTAGAGAACGCGGGTCAGAGTTCCATCCAGACGATGAATAATTAAAAAAAAAGAAAAAAAAAGCGTAAAAAAAAAAACTACCATAAAAAAGCTATCAAGACGCTGGTTTCTTGGAGGAAAAAAAAAAACTGACCAACTCTCTTTACGTGTCCGGGTTTTCAAACGGAGGGCGTCTGGGCAGGGACGGTTTTGCTGGGTATCATGATTATAATGCCCCTGGGGCGTGGGCAAGACAGGTGTTGGGTCAGGTCACAAAAAGGGCGAGAGGTCATCTTCAAGAACGAACCGTTAGATTATCTTTGGTCCGAAATCATTCGCATCTAATTGCTGGTTAATGTCGTACAATTCTTATAATAATTGATAGTTAATTTTTAATAAAATTCTTATAATCATTGTTGGTTAATCTGTTCAACGAAATTCAGAATAGTTGTTGGTTCGTTTGTTATACAATTCTTATAATAATTATTAGTGAATTTGTTCGACGATTTTCATAATAATTGTTATACATTTCTTGTAGTTATTGTTGGTTAATATCTTTAACATTTCTTTGACGATTGTTGGTTAATTTGCTATACGATTCTCATAATAATTGTTGGTTAATTTATTATACGATTCTCATAATATTACGGGTAAATTTGATGAATTATTCTCGTCATAATTGTGCCCCTGTTCATTGGTAAAATATGGACAGATGTGACGTACAAGAATATATGTATAATACAAAGCTTATGTAAGTAAAGCAGTAAGTTATATGTGATTTTAATTTTACGTTCATTATTGCAGTATTATAAATTTTTTCTGAAATAATTCTTACAGTTGACTTAATGCTTGATGTAATCAGTAATGGTTTAGAGCCCTCCATATAACTTTAGTGACTATGTCATGAATTTTATTCCCAGGTTTTCTTACTTTACATTGAGAGGAAAATATTCCATGCCAATTAAGCCAATGTAATCAAAGGCCCTCTATAGAAATCCTTCTCTTTTTTAAGACAATTATTCTGGCATCAAAATGATCAAATGGCCTCTCGAGGTCTCATAAGGTCTAACGAAGAGGCAGTAAATGTTTTAATGTCTGCAGGAAAAAATTCGGAGACGGGAATTCTATCTTTATTCCCACTTGATTTAAGGGCTGTCCTCCTGGTCTATAACTCCTCCGACTACCTACCTGTCCTCACATTGTGGCTTTTCTGGAATTCCATCAAGAGGATGATGTCCGAAATTCCCCCGGAATTAGTTTGGTATTTTCACGGCATACTGAGCCTCACCTCTAATGTCTTTGATATTGGAATTTGGGGAAGATTTTGCCTAAATGTATCCTCTCCAATGGAATGATACTTTCATTTTATTTCAGCGTGTATTTGTTAACGGAATTCTGATGGTTGGTTGGTTTAATCTAATCTACATTTTAAATGTTATCTTTACTGAATTAACAAACATGGTAGTTATTAGCTGGCTTTTGGACCATATTGTGACATGGGATTATTTCGAATATTTTTCTGTGTGGTTCTTCATCTTTTACAAGTGTTATAATTCGATTAGTCTGACATAAAACTCAAGACTGGCAGGTGCACGCAACTGAGTATTTCACCATCAAGAGAAAAACGGGGTATTAATCAATGTTGAAATATATAGAGGAATTTGCTAATTAACTCAACAATGTTTATGTATATAAACATCAGATTTCACAAGTTCTCCATTGTTATGTTTAAGAGCTAGATAGTCCATAGATTTATCCTTCTTGGTCTCATAAGGAGAGAGAGAGAGAGATGTATATATATATATATATATATATATATATATATATATATATATATATATATATATTATATATATATACATCAGATTCCATACATTCTCCAGTGTTATATTTAAGATTTAGAAATTCCATAGTCTTGCACTTCTCGTTCTCTTAGAGAGAGAGAGAGAGAGAGAGAGAGAGAGAGAGAGAGAGAGAGAGCCCATCCACAGCTGAACTAACCAGGCTAACGCACAGACTCATCCACTCATTAATTTATGGCGAATATCACTCATCATCCATCTTCTCAACTTGGTTTTGAGGTGTCAGCTCTTTAGCCCTTAATTAAGCTCCGAGATGTTGATCCAGTCTCATATAATGCTTTATGGGACTATGTCCTCCGTTTAACAAACCTTCTTCATTAGGGGCCTTTGTTCCCCCGGCCGTAAAACCTCCATAGATCATGACAAGGATTCGGGATGATAGCCATATGTGAATTCGCATTAGCTCTCAGATCTTTAACTACTTGCCTCTCTCTCTCTCTCTCTCTCTCTCTCTCTCTCTCTCTAGGAAAACGAGAGGTGCAAGAATATGGAATTTTTAGCTCTTAACTATAACACTGGAGAACTTATGAAATGTTATGCCCCATGTTATGTCCACTATATATATATATATATATATATATATATATATATATATATATATATATATATATTATATATATATATATATATATATATAATATATATATATATATATATATATATATATGTATATAGAGGAAGAGGTGTCCAATCAGACGACAGTCATGTACACGTGTTTTATTATAAAGAAACGTTTCATGTTGTCAACAACACATCATCAGTCTGCAATTGAAATTAACATTAAAATAAACTTAAAAATTACAATAGAAATTAAATAAACTTAAAAATTACAATAAAATTTAAAAAATAATCAGAACGCTAAAATAGGGAATGAGAAGAAAACTACCTATTCATAAAGAAGGAAAGAGCTGAGTGACTAAAAACGGTAAGGTCTGCATACAACGTAAACCTCACGCCAGAGAGAGAGGAGATAGATTTACGTGAGGATTTACGTCTGCATACAACGTGAGGTTTACGTTTGTTTGCAGACCTTACCGTTTTTAGTCACTCAGCTCTTTCCTTCTTTATGAATAGGTAGTTTTCTTCTCATTCCCTCTTTTAGCGTTCTGATTATTTTTTAAATTTTATTGTAATTTTTAAGTTTATTTAATTTCTATTGTAATTTTTAAGTTTATTTTAATGTTGAATTTCAATTGCAGACTGATGATGTGTTGTTGACAACATGAAACGTTTCTTTATAATAAAACACGTGTACATGACTGTCGTCTGATTGGACACCTCTTCCTCTATAATTCATGGTTTCCTGATGGATATATGTATATATATATATATATAAGTATATATTATATATATATATATATATATATATATATGCATATATATATATATATATAATATATATATATATCTATATATATATAGATATATATATAGTATACACATATCTCTCTCTTTCTCTCTCTCTCTCTCTCTCTCTCTCTCTCTCTCTCCTTATGAGACCAAGAAGGATAAGTCTATGGAATATCTAGCTCTTCAATATAACAATGGAGAACATGTGGAATCTGATGTGGGTATGTGTCTTTGTGAGTGGGTAAGAAGAACTTGTAATAATTTATTGAGTAAGAAAATCACTGTTACCTTTTTATACACTGACGTACATACAAATGTTTTAGATTTTCCGAATTATAGTTTTTTATGAAACTACTATTAGCATTCTCGCCTTCTTTTCTGGAAAGAATCAGATTTTACCCAAGATGTGATTAATTATATTATTTTCCTTGAAGTTTTCAGGACGCCATAGGTAAAGATGCAATGACCAATTTATTCTTATATTCATATTAATGCAAAATTATATCGTATGTAAGCCTATAAGCATTACGTAACGGGAAGAGAATAGATAGACTTAAAGTACAATTAAAGAAAAAAATATAGACCATTGTAATTTTATGAGGCACTGGCCACACATAAAACCCCATGCCTACTATACAAATTTTACTCATAAAACCTCATGTCAGCTTAATCATAGATCCCTGGGTCTTGTGCACAAAGCAGTGAGTCTGCGCATGCGCAGAAATAAACTCCAGCTCATATGATACGGTGCACATGCATACATGTATGTGTACAGGCGCACGTTAGGAGTAATATGTCAGTAATTATGTCATAGGTTCAACTGTTCATTGAACATCAAAAAGACCTCTCTCTCTCTCTCTCTCTCTCTCTCTCTCTCTCTCTCTCATTTGTTGTTCTGCATCTGATGTGATTTCCCTTCTTTCTTGAGAATTCCGTTCATATTTTGACTAGTTGATCCTCTCTCTCTCTCTCTCTCTCTCTCTCTCTCTCTCTCTCTCTCTTCATTTGTTGTTCTGCATCTGATGTGATTTCCCTTCTTTCTTGAGAATTCCATTCATATTTTGACCAGTTGATCCTCTCTCTCTCTCTCTCTCTCCTCTCTCTCTCTCTCTCTCTCTCTGTGTGAACCCACTTAACAACTTGTAACACTCTCTGTCTTGTCTTGTTGCTCTGCATCTAATGTGATTTCATTTTTGTCTTGAGGAATCCGTTCACATTTTGACCAGGTGATCCTCTCTCTCTCTCTCTCTCTCTCTCTCTCTCTCTCTCTCTCTCTGCGTGTGTCTGTTCCTTTTTCCGGAACAAACGTGGTACCCATGTGATGACGACCTGCCGTGTGAACCGTGGAGGGACAATATTTGCAGATTAACGAAGACCCACATTAGGGAGACACACAGGCAGCGAAGAGTCAATATAAAAGCCGACAAGGACTTCAGTTGTTGCTAAGGATGGAAATAAGAGTGAAGGTTATAGTTTCTCACGTGAAAGGATTCGAAGGAAAACGAAAGTGGTTTAGGTATAAGTTCAGCCGTCTGGATTACCTGTTGGCAATTGACTTGTTTCACACACACCTACGCGCACACACATATATATGTGTGTATATATGTATATGTACACATATACACACACACACACACACACACACACATATATGAATAATTATCACATCACCGTCATTCATATAAATTATTCGAGCTACAAATGTCCTCTATCTAATTCGCTCTACCTCGGAATCAATATATTTTCATATTATGTAAACCGAAGGGGAATTTTTTTAAGTTGATAATTTCGTCCTCTTGTGGGTTCGAACCCACGAGAGATCGAAATTATTATCAACTGAAACATTCATCTTCGGTTTACGTATATGAAAATATATTAATTTCGAGGTAGAGCGAATTAGATATTAAAGGATATTTGTAGCTCTAATATATATATATATATATATATATATATATATATATATATATATATATATATATATATATGCGTTTATTTGTAACCAGTGTGTTAGGGTACATTTCGTTTATTTGTGCGTCAGTATTTTTTATTTATTCATTGAATTACCTTGAACAATATTGCAATGAAAGTTGAAATGTAGATTAATTTTCTAGCTGGTGACTTTGCAACCTGGGAAATTGTTCGCAATATTCTTGCATTTATTAACAATTTCTTTACCAGGAGTTGTGAAAGAAATCAATTTGATTACGAAATCCAAATACTAAACATTATACTCCGATACTGACTCGCCAGTTGTTTTCGAGAACAATTGGAACTGAAGCTCGCTGACGTATTCAGTGGGAATCTGACGAATATATTAAGAATGACTGGATGATTATAGGTTTTCTGACACCACATCATATCTGATGAATGGCTTCATCTTAATGGGGAGTGGGTGGGGGTGGGGGTGGGTAATCATCATGTTGAGGGTCCGCCCCCCTTTATTTGTTTGGGTTTGATGGAAGTTATTGTGAAAGAAAACTAATCATGTATCATGTACGTTCTCTCTCTCTCCTCTCTCTCTCTCTCTCTCTCTCTCTCTCTCTCTCACACACATACACACATATACTGTAACATTCAGTAGTTGAATAACAGCAATCTATTTATTCCACAACATGGGTCCACAAATGCACACGGGATATATCGTTCCATACTCGTCTCCTAAAGAGAGAGAGGAGAGAGAGAGAGAGAGAGAGAGAGAGAGAGAGAGAGAGAGAAAGATGATTCAACTGTTAACTGAGGCCGAGCACCCAAAATACTCGACCTGTAAAGCCCACAAGGAACCGCGTGGAATCCCGAGAGGCCGAGAGAAGTCAAAAGGGACAAAAAGTGCTTTTAAAAGAACAACACAGTCCGAGTTACCTTCCTCGTACCTGACAAGACTCCCTAATGACGGATCGATGTTCAGATAGAACCATGCTAATTAAACTTTCGCTTTGAGGATTCTCTCTCTCTCTCTCTCTCTCTCTCTCTCTCTCTCTCTCTCTCTCTTCTCTCATCTCATTTTCCAGATTGAGCTGTAGGTCTCTTCCGCTAGCTGATGTTATAGGCAAATCGTTTCACTAACTTGGCATTTGAATATAAATACCAGAAGTCTCTCTCTCTCTCTCTCTCTCTCTCTCTCTCTCTCTCTTTCTCTCTCTCTCCTCTCTCTCTCTCTCTCACACACACATTTTTTCAGTAGCTGCATTTATGAATCCCGGTGTTATTTTTATATTGTTCGAGTTTTTATGACTACAGGAAATTGAGTACATTTTTACCAGTCTAACTATTTTATTCATTCTAAAACATAGCCATCCTCCTTGGCATTCAATTTATCCTTGCAAACATCATATTCTTTTCCATCCATTCTTTATTCCATTATTTCTTAGTTTCCGTTAATCATTCCTTTTGTTTCTCGCCCCCTTTCTCATTCTCATATCAGCGGGTTAACCTCAGCCTTGACCCTCATCCTTGGGGTCCTTCTCAGTCGTTCATCACGAATTTGGGATTTCCGAGTGATCTCGCCGACTCTTTCGTTGACTTGGGAAAAAATAGTGTATGGCAGACTGAAGAAGATTGGGCATTGATGACGGTGATAAAAATAGAAGAGACAGTGATTTTTATGATACCGATGGGAAGCTTTACAAAGAAAAGTACGGGAAATTGAAGGCTAAATCTTCTGGTGATAAATTATTGAAAGTCGTGAAGATAGTGATAAGTTCAAATAAACGGAATGTGATAAAATGGTGAACGGGAAGTTGAATGATATATGTACAGGTGAACGGATGGTGCAAATGATTTAAGCAGTGAAATGATATTATGCTGATGCGGAAGCGAAAAGAGCACATAGGAACCTGAATTCTAAATAACCACAGTTTGAAGATATATTGTTTGAAATAGTAATGTTTTGATACGGTGATACTGCTGAAGATTTTTAGTGTGTTGTTCAAGGAAGTTAATATAAATGACCAAAAGAGCGTTTTAAAGTACACTGCAGTGCGTTGAACCTAAAATTGGCCATTCTGTTTAACAGTCCAAATAATGCAACTCAGTGTTCATCCTTATATTTATTTTTCATGTGTGTAACAACAATATTAGCTTGCGATGTCGATTTGCCATCGTCCAGCCAATGACCTGCCTCTCATACTCATAACGTTAATAGAGTCGGGACATGCTTTCTCGTCCCTCTCTTATATTACCACGATTTTTTAACGGTATATGTACTCTACTGTCAGTAATATAAAAGGATTTCCTCAAGAAAAAATAAAACTAAACATTAAAGACTTAATATTCAAGGGACAAGACATGGAGCCAGATTTAAATGTTGTTGATTTTGATACTGACATGGTAATTATCATCATGAGAGTAACAGAAGTATGTGGAAATGTAACATTGCCGGTGTGATCATGATGAGCGTTTGACGAATAACTTTAAATGCTTTCTATAATGAAAGATATATTCGCCACAACTATATTAATATTACAGCGTGTTCAGTTTTCAACAGCTGTCGAAGGGGGTAACACGCAATACATTTGGGTTCTTAGTGAATGTTTGGCTCCTAGAAACTGAATGAGAGAGAGAGAGAGAGAGAGGGGGGGGGGGGTCTTATTTGTGGTACGTGCAGCTAGATCACGGCCCTTGCCATAACACCTTTATCAAAAATTGGTGTAAAACGGTTTTTATCCCAACTGACTTTTGTTTATTTGGAAACATTTAATAGTGGTAGCTTTCTTAAGAACTTCTTTGTTTACTAACTTGCAGTGAAATCACTTGACGGTATAATAACGTCACAATAGTGACGACATGACAGCACACTATTCACCGAGCATTTTGACGCCATCAGCTCTTTTCTTGTATAATCTTTTCACTTTTACTGTATGTGTGGTATTGGAGAATGTATACGTAACACACATGCTTCAAGGGAATGTCATAGAAACTTCATTTTCCCGTGGTAATCCCAACTCTTCATTTTCTGAAGATTTGCAGTGGTGATGGTGACGCAGTCAACTTGCAGCGGCTGTCTTGCGTCTGTTCTGCGTTTTCTTCTTTTTCTTCTTCTTCCTCTTCTTCTTCTTCTTTTCACACTTTTTTTGTGTGTTTTTTAAGCAGTTGGTTTTATCTATTTTATCACCTTTTATGAAACCTACTAAATGGAGAAAGTTAGGGAGGGGTTGCTACGTTTTTAAATAATTCTTTTTCATCAAAATCATTTTTGTTGACATCGATTTTATGAAAGATATTCTCATTAGTAGGTTTTAAGATACTTCCAAATCAGGGAAAGTAGATAAATATTTATTTCTTTTTGCACATTACACTGCATTCACATCACCTAAGTAATTCCCAAAGTGCTTGAAGCAACATCAAGATATATAAGAAAAACCATGCGAAATGGAAGAAATTGTACTTGGATGTGAGTGTGCAAATCTACAAAGAATAGTTGTGCGGGAATGTAGCCAAAATCACAGAGAGAGAGAGAGAAAAAAATGAAGGGTTTGGACTAAGAACAATAGACTTATTCTCCATTCACAAACACTCGGGTGTCTTTCTTTCTCTTCACTGCTATTGTGTTACTTTTTTGCTTTAGTTGATGACGTCATTCGCGTGGTTATTATTCGTACTGTGCCTGTCATAGTAGGTCCTTTTGTATATATATATATATATATATATATATATATATATATATATATATATATATATATATATATAAAAGGACCTACTATACATACATACATACATACATATAAATATATATATATATATATATAGGGATATACCATACTATATACATACATACAATACATACATATATATATATATATATATATATATATATATATATATATATATATATATATATATATATATATATATATATATATATATATATATATATATATATATATATATATATATATATTTATATGTATGTATGTATGTATAATATATATGTGTATAAACATATATACTTACACATATGTGTGAGATGTGTATGTATGTAATGAAAAAGCAATTCCTTTAACAGGGGAACCTATAGCCGTACTGACTCACTCACTCCCACGCGTACATAATTGCCCTTGGTGTATCTTTACGTGTGAGTATATATTATCACGTATATTCAGACTCATAATAAAGCCAAAGCCAGATCATGTTGCCTTCAGCCATCATTTATTCTTTAAAATCGCTTATATCTGAACGAAACCATCTTGTTTAATACCTGTGTTTCAGGAGGGGACGAATATCAGGCGTCGTCAGTACGTGATTTCGCCTACTTACTCGAATTCCTCATCGGAAAAATGTCGATCGGGAACTTCAAATTATTACGAATTTTCTGGTGAGATTTGGATTTTTTCCTTTTGAGAATGGAGAACTTTCAAACGAAGATTACAGAGTCATGTTGGCAAACATCTATCAGAATTCCCTCATTAAATGGACCTATGTTCACCCGGGGACTGTCTTTTGTTCTGGTTACATGCATCACGTGGTAATTCAATCCTCTGGTAATAGCGGTTGTTTCACGGGTGGGAGAATTGGTGAAACCGCGCCTGCGAGTGAAGGACATTTAACAGACATCTCTAAGAAATCTCTCAGCGTCAACTGACGGTGCAATGTCTTCTTCTTCTTTTCTTCTTCTTCTTCTTCTTCTTCTTCTTCTTCTTCTTCTTCTTCAAACAACTCTATTCTTTGCAGTGTCACCTCCGTCATCTCGTCTCTATCAGTCGCTTCATCCCAATAAAACGAGTTTCCTCCTTGTGTGATCACTACTTTAGTCGGCATTTAAATCTCTTCAGAAGGTACGCTATATGACTTGCTTAATTTATGCACTTGCTTGACCAGTTTAGCGCTCGTCTCTCTCTCTCTCTCTCTCTCTCTCTCTCTCTCTCTCTCTCTCTCTCTCCGTATAATATACTAAACTAAACCTGAATTGCTCACGTTACATTAGCAGCTGTAATTCATATGCTATCTCATCTATTATCGTACACCTTATCCCAGCCAACGAGCATCCCTCATTGTCACTACTGTAGTCGGCATTAAAATCACCAATGCGCAATAGCGTAAATTTTACACGAAGGATCCAATACTCATGCAAATTAATTCGTGCATGGAAGGTGATTATACTGCCTCCTAAGTAATGGCATCAAAGAAAAAACTGGATAGTGCTTCGCTGAACTTGTACTCGTAAAGCTTTATCGTCTAACACATTCTAACTAAGAGTAATTTCCCGTTTTTCTGACTGATGAAGGAAAATAATTGATTTTAAATTAGGCTAGGCCCCTGTATTATATAAGTTATCTCGTTATTGCCAGATCGGAAACTAAAGTGAGTCCTTTAATAATAACGTTTGAATTAATAAATGCATTCACGAGATGAGACATCACAAAGTTCCAAAAGAAAACTTTCATACCACAATGCCTTTGGCCAGCGGGTAGTTTCATAAGTTGAGTGTCCATTGAGGACTTTACATGTTTCTCTGGTAATTTGTGTGTGTGTGTGTGTGTGTGTGAGTGAACACAGTATGAAGGCTTTTGAAGATCTGTTGATATGCGTGGAAAACTGATTTTATTTACATGGCGAACTTATGGGTTTTCGAGACAGCATATCCGGCTTTAATATAAGTATGGCAGCCTACAGTATTCTATCGATAATGTTGATGGTTATGATGATATCAGTATAAATTAATATCAGTATTAAATTTTATCATTATTCATGATTTTTTGGATGTGATAAATAGTCAAGAGCTCATACTCTATAACAAAATTCTCTCACTAAAAAACAAGGAATTTAAATTGCTCCTTATCTCTGTATTTGTTATACATCTGTTGTTTTCGTAATTCATTTCCTTCTAATTTTCATTTCGTAACATTGTCTCCTGTATTTGTTTTAATATAATTTTGTACGTATGTATATGTATACACACACACACACACACACACACACACATATATATATATATATATATATATATATATATGTGTGTGTGTGTGTGTGTGTGTGTTGTGTGTGTGTATAATACACGTTTATTTAAATAAATATATTTGTTTATACATACAGTACACATATTTGAACATATTATAGCTCCAAAATGTATCTTTATGAAGTAAACAGTAAACATCAACTGTTATTTGTTATTCAATTTCAACAATCTTTCTCAAATGTAAAAATTCTTGGAAAAGGCGTTGCATTGTCTCCTTCACTACAAAACAAAGTTCCTTTTTTTTTACAAGAGAAACCATCAATAGAGAAAGTAAATAATCCCACTGGTAGTTTAGAAACGGGTGACCAGTTCTCGTCATTTGTTACAATGAATTATAATAACGTATGTAATCTTGTTTGCCACTATTGCCACCTCGATGACAGAATGCTAAAACGCTCACTGGTTCGTGACGTGTTGCGGACGTGAAATTGACCGCCACAGGAAGTTAAAACAAATAATTTAGCACCTGAGCGGCAGGCCTGTTTTAATGGTCAGGTGAGTCGATTTTCACACCAGAGGTGTTATCATGGGAAATAAAATAAATCACTGAATTATGGAATGGTCATAGGGCTTACAAATTCTGGGTGAAAGGACATAGTTGGATACAGCACCCCAGTAGATATATTGCCGCCGAAGGGGAGAGCTTGCTTGTAAGTTTATCATAATATATTATGTATATATATATATGTATATAAAAACTAACTCAGGTACACTAGAACCCAGCTAAAGGTGTGCTGACCATTAAAAAAAAGGCTTTGAGGGCAGTTTATATAGTAGCGTTTTATACAGAATAGCGCAGTCTTTATTCCTCCGTGCCGGTGTGAAGGAAGGGAGGCTGCCATGACATAGACGGGGCTTTAGAATTTTCGTAATCCCCCTTTTTCCCAACTCGGAAGTATTTTATTCTAAACTGATTAGATAAGTGAAGGACAAAGTCCAGACTCGTATAATAATATTATTGATGAAAATCAGTATAATTCCGTGTAGATTTTATGATGATCAGTACAGTAGCAAGGTAATTTTTATAAGTATTAGAATTATCACTGATTAGTTATTATTATTATTATTATTATTATTATTATTATTATTATTATTATTATTATTATTATATATTTTTTTTAGGGGGGAGGGGGCCGTCTATCACAGTCCTCCAATTCGACTGGGTGCTATTTATTGTGTGGGTTCCGGGTTACATCCTGCCTCCTTAAGGAGGCCATCACTTTTCTTACTAAGTGCGCCGTTTCTAGGATCACACTCTTCTGCATGAGTCCTGGAGCTACTTCAGCCTCTAGTTATTCCAGATTCCTTTTCAAGGATCTTGGGATCGTGCCTAGTGTTCCTTTCAGGGATCTTGGGATCGTGCCTATTATTATTATTATTATTATTATTATTATTATTATTATTATTATTATTATTATTATTATTATTATTACAAAAGTAGATAAACCTAAGAGAAGTTTTAAGTTGTATCTTATATTATGCAACAAGAGTCATTGATTACAATACAATAGACAACTAAAAAGATGTACACTGGTTTCTGACTCATAATCTGTGTATGTACTGTTAAACCTTTGCATGGAAGCTACAGCTTCCTTGTACTTTCAGATAACATCTCTCGACCCCACCTTCGAAATAAGAGAGGAGACCAACACACCTTAAAATATATTGTATGCAGATCTGTTGAGGCAAAATGCCGTTACTTCATTATGAAGATTTTGTTATAGATCAGACACTAGACAATCCCTGTATGACAGTCAGTCAGCACCGGATAGGCTATTAGTAAAGGCAGGGAGAAGTTAATTGATAGGTATGCCATACAGTGGGCGTGAAGCCTTTCAGACTCACTCCCCCACCCATCCCTCATATGCAGATAATGTTATTGTGGAGCCGAGACTATTAGGCGTATGTGTATTTTCATGTTTTTTCGCTCATTCAAATAATTCTAATGGGAATTTGTAATTATTTATATATATATTATACCACCTTATCCCAAATTTTCGCTTACTCTGGGAGTAAACTGCAAACTGATTTGTTGTTGTTGTTGTTGTTGTTGTGTTCTTGTTCTTGTTGGGGGGTAGGAAAACCTTATGGAAAAGCCTAAAATGGTCTGAAAAAGGTGTTTTGCGCTGAGTTAAAGATACAAGAATTTTAGGATAGGATATTTATGTTTTATTTATTAGAATGAAAACGTAAAAAAACAAATAATGTGCATGTCAAAAACTGGAGGATTATGAAACACATTCTCTCATATTTTATTTTCTCTTTGTACATGTTCATCTCCATTATTTATATCTGCAGGCTTGCGCCTATATCCATTATAATAATCCTTATAACGTTATTGTTATTTACAGTACCAACAACAGTAGTCGTGCAAGACATAAGTAACATTACTACTAGTTGTAAAAGTAGTTGCATTAGTACTGAAGTTTCTGTCGTTTTCATCGTTGTTGACAATGTTTATTCGATCTTTGAAGATGTGTGTGTGATGCGTCCAAATTTACAAACTGTACAGCACCTAGAATAATTACCATAGATAATTCACCATCTAAGGATCTATTCGCTACCACAATCTAACAAGAATATCTTCATCCGTAAACCCTATTTCTGAGTAAATTTGTTATCCTGAGGTGAAGATAGATAAATAAATAAATAGCGATACGAAAGGAATAAACAAGATTAATGAATAAATAAATAAATAAATAAATAAATAAATAAATAAATATATAAATAAATAAATAAATAGCAATACGAAAGGAATAAACAAACGAAGTGAAAATTATAAATTAAAGTACATATAAGAAAGTTGATAAATAAATGGATCCCCTCAAAGAACTGTTATTTATGCATTACGTCTGGGCACGTTTCGGTCAGCCCTGAGCTGAACTCTGGGCAAACAGACTGTTCTCTTTAAATGGGTACTGAACGTGTCTGATTGGCCTGGCAAGCACATTCCAAACATGCAGGTACGTGACGGGTCAAGATCATTGCTCCCTTTCCTCATTCCATTACGCACACACACACAAAGAAAGAAAAATTTTAAAATAAAGTTTTCTCTCTCTCTCTCTCTCTCTCTCTCTCTCTCTCTCTCTCTCTCAATTTAGATAAGTTTGTGCCGCATATATTCATATTTTTTTCCACTTTTATTCAAGGAGAGTTAGGTTCTAGGAGGTCAAGGCCTTTCGTTTCGAACTTTCTGGGACTTACTTGTACAAGGAGTGAGATTGCTAGCCCATGCCTTAGTCCCAATAATAAAAAAAAAAAAGAAAAAAAAAGAAGAATTGTGATAACCTACACCTAGCGGTAGCTTTTCCTTTGCCCTGACATATGCTACCAGACCCCGGCCTTAATTAAACGCCGTAGTCGCTATACAGAAAACTCGATTGCGCCGAAGAAAATTTGTACATTTCTTCACATTTGTCTTTTTCCCACGATTCTTCTTTGTCCCCGAATCCGACAGTAATCCCGACTCACGCGGGGAAAGTGTCCCAGTGTCCCAACGTCCCCAGGGGTAGATGCTATCACTTGACAGCTGCCGCGCGAATCTTCTCCATAAGGCGCCGTCACAGGTCCTCGGTCAGAGGTATGTCTGCCCTGCCAACTTTTGCCAAGATGGCGAACTTTATCGCAAATGGGAAAGACGTAAATCGTTCCTCGGTCTCTGTTTACGTTGTGTATGTATGTCTGTTGCGGAGATCTCGTTCCAGATATTGCTGTTTTTTTTTTCCCTCTCGGATCCGGTCTACATTTAGGGCATTAATGATTGATGTTTTGTTATAGATGTGGGGTATTTAGACGGGTTTCGCCCTTAGTTGTGTGTTTAAATGTGATGGAAATATACTATAATGTGCCAAAATTGTGTATATATATATATATATATATATATATATATATGTGTGTGTGTGTGTGTGTGTGTGTGTGTGTGTGTGTGTGTGTGTGTGTGTGTGTGTAGAATTAAAAGATTATAATTAATATCAAACTATTAAAATATGGTATTGTTCATAATAGTAATTCGGTGTCCTATGTTAAAGCAAAAACAAAAAAATTAAACATGAATTACATGTAGATCCTAGGAATTGAATACTTGAAGTAATAGGGGGGGGGGGGGCGGAATTGAAAATCAGTTCTTTTTTATTGTTTGATTTTTTTTTTTTTTTTTTTTTATCATGGGACATCAAACAAGGCATCTTCATCTACGGGAGATTTCCGTCATCTTATAATCTTTCGCCTTCCATGAGGCGGACCAATCGCTTCCTTTACCTTCTTTTCTTCTTTATTGTCCCATTTCACATTTAGAAATGGTTTGATTAGGCCGATATTAAAATGCCTCTCTCTCTGTCTCTCTCTCTGTCTCTCTCTCTCTCTCTCTCTCTCTAATGTTCGAGCGTTGAGCCGGCAAGGAGGGACGATATGGATACGTACCCTGAAATCCAGTTTCCTTCTGTCGGATTAAGCGGTGAATTATGTCCCTGGCTGTCAGCTGATCGCTGTGGGTTGCAGCTAAAGAGAGAGAGAGAGAGAGAGAGAGAGAGAGAGAGAGCGGAGAAAACAAATATAACTTGTATGTGAGTGATCACTTCTTGACAAGTCGTTCCTCTACTCACCGGGATGAAATCATTCATAAGAATTCTCTCTCTCTCTCTCTCTCTCTCTCTCTCTCTCTCTCTCTCTCTCTCTCTCTCTCTCTCTCTCTCTCTCTCTCTCTCTCGTTTTTCTTCAATCCCCAAATTGGACCTGATCACAGATTTTGTAAAGAAAACATAAAGAATATGTAGTTGACAGTTCATGATAGTCTGTTTCGTATTTGTTTTATGAAAGTAATTCCAAAATTTGATAGAAAATATAACTGCATGAATTAACGAGTGAAATCGTTGTTAATGCCAGAACGGGTGTCTAGCTAAACATTCAGTAAATCAAATCTCAGTATTTAGAAGGAAGATTTCACTGCCACAAATTCCACCTTTCCGTCAAGAAGAGGAAAAATATACAGAAAATATCTTAATGGAGTAACAAATCCAGTTATGTATGTGTACATATATTTACAGATAAAGCTATACATATGCGTACATAACTGTGAATTTATTTCTCCATTGTAAGACAGTGCTACTATGAATATTTTCAATTGACTTAATTCTAATTGCTAGTGCAATACATTTATTCCTCTCTTTTCCATCTTCCACATACGAAAGAAAATAATATCCATAAGATGACTCCTTGTCATTACTTTATTTCATTTCGTATCTGTCCACATAAATAAATTTCAATTTGCTCCTGAAGATGTCACAATAAACGAAACTCATTCTCAAGATGGCTTCGACCTAATTCACAGATTTACCGGCAGGGTTCGTTGACTCTTTAGTAACGACGTATCTATGCCGTCTATTTGCTATTTACGGCGTTCCTAACAATAAGCAGCTCGTCCTTTTCGGACGGACGGACGAACAGTCAAGAGTCGTAACTTTCGAGGCGTTTGTCGTCTTGGGAAATATTCTCTTCCTCCGTCGAAATACGACAATGAATCCTTTGTCGGAACTTCCTTCCTCTCAGGACCATTTTATTCCTGAGAGGGTCGCAAAATTTCTTCTTCTTCTTCTTCTTTTCTTCTTCTTCTTCTTCTTCTTCTTCTTCTTCTTCTTCTTCTTCTTCCTTTGTCTAATTACTCGGAAACTCAGTGAAAGTCGGGGAATTATTGTTTACTCGCGTGAGTTGCATCGCCGGCTATGAATCACTCAGAATCGCTATTGGTTCACGACTTTTTTTCGCATAGGAACGGCTTTCTTTTTCCGTCTGTGTTATTATGCATATATAGTACATACATACATATATACACGTGTATATATATGTGTATATATACATGTACATATATATGTATATACACACACACACACATATATATATATATTATATATATATACACGTATATATATGAATAATTTTATATAATTCGAGGAGGGGGAGACTCTGAGGAACTCGCTCTATATATTCTGATAGATGTATAATTCCCGTAACTAAGTTTTTTTTAAAAATCGGAACGGCGTAAATGTACTCATAAATTCCAGGATGAACCGGAGGGAGTGGTAGGAAAAGGGGGGGGGGGGGGGAGGGAGGATTAAAGGAGAGGGTTGAGTTGAGTAGGTAGAGGAGGAGGAGGTTAAAACTGGCTTTATTGCATCGGCTTCTGCTCGTCAAAAAAGGAATGAATAGATGATTCAAGTATTAAGTTATTTATTCATTTAAGAAATGAATATATAATTTATTTATAAATTTAAGAAATGATTTATTTATTCATTTAAGAAATAATTTATTTATTCATTTAAGAAATAATTTATGTATTCATTTAAGAAATAATTTATTAATTCAATTAAAAAAAAATGAGTTAAATTTATTCATTTAAAAAGAAATTTAATATATAAATTTTATTTATTTAAATTTTAAATTTAAAGAATGGAATTTATATTTATTTATTTTTTATAAAATTTTTAAGAAAAAATGATTTATTTATTCATTCAAGGAATAATTTATTTATTCATTTAAGAAATAATTTATGTATTCATATAAGAAATAATTTATTATTTGAATTAAAAATGATTTACTTATTCATTTAAGAAATAAATCTGTGTGAGTTTCCCATTATAACTTAGGTCCCCGTTGCCTTATTTACTTATGTAACTGTTTATTTTAGTTGTAATCATTGTTAGTTTTCTGTGTACTAATGTATTCCCCAAGTCATTTCTTTCGTAATCATTCACCATCAGTACAGTATAAAAGATGTTTTAATTTTCATTAGAACTTACTCTCTCTTCGTATTGCATCTTGCGTTTATCAATCCTCTCCTTAGAAAAATTTGCTTTCGAAAAGGACAGCTTTACCACTAAATCCTTCAACCAGCTGGTCCGGCGGTATGGTTGTTAGTGTCATGGAATGCCTTTCAGATGTCGCGGGTTCGCGCCTCCCCAAGGCCCAGAAAAATCACTGGCTGTGTATCATGATCAGTTACTGCTGCAGTGGGAGGTCTGCGGTTGGAGGTTAAAACCAACATTCTTTGGAAGGTTGAATTTCAAGTCAATGGCCCCTGTGTGCTTGTTCCATGTGAATAGCTTTATCAACTTAAATAGTAATAATAATGATAATTATAATAACAATAATAACCAGGCTGTGAAATTGCAAGCCTTGCCCCCTTGCTTACCGTCGGTATTTCTAGCCCACGAACAGAAACATGATATGTCAATTTCACATTAAAACAGTGGAATTATTCCAGTATTCAAGGTCGTTTATTTTTGACGCAGTAGCCAGTTTATCCTAACCTGTTATATTTTGTAGATATACTTTAATATTTTTAGTAATCATAATAAATTTTAAGTGATCATAATAAAGGAATTCATGAATACGCTGCATATCACTAGAAACAGAAAAATGTATTAGCAAAGCGAAGAGAGAGAGAGAGAGAGAGAGAGAGAGAGAAATTTCACAAAAGAGAAGCAAAGTACAAGAGACAGACGGACAGACATACAAAATCAGTCAAAACTTTCACAGTAAAAAAGCAAGTACTTGCATTGCAGAGATTAGGGAGCGAATCGGCGTGGAGAGAGAGAGAGAGAGAGAGAGAGAGAGAGAGAGAGAGAAAGAGAGAGAGCTGAGTAAGTCATCCAAACACAGAAACAGAGAAAGCAAGACGACTTAGTACAGACAAGTAGGCAGACTGGCAGAGAGTGCAACACTCCCCACGCCCTCACCCCCCCCCCCCCCCGCCCCCAGCCCTTCCCTCTTCATCAGCGGAAGAAACAACTGCAAATTGGAAAGTGAAATTGTTACAACCAAAGAATGTAGCTGTATCCTGTAGAGAAAGAGTCCTTCTCCCTTGGCATCCAGGGGTAGGTCGCTCAATGGAAGGAAATACAGGTGATAGAGGTTAATTGCCATTTTTCATAAAGAGGGAAAGTGAAGGGTACCTACGCTGTCGCTGAGGTATTGAGTGATACTGCGGTTTTGCCGATGGTGTTTGCAATGTATACGGGGGGATTATGGTTGGAAAGCCTTTTCGTGTTTTCTGTTGAACATGTAATTAGCATATGCAGTATTATTGTGCAAAATTAACGTTTATTCAGTCGTATTTATATTTATACTAATGCACGTATGCGCTTGCTTGCACGTAAACACACAAACACGTTTATAGTGTGTTTGTATATATATATATATATATATATATATATATATATATATATATATATATATATATAGATAGATAGATAGATAGATAGATAAGATAGATAGATAAATAGATATAATTTATATATATATATATATATATACATATATATATATAGTATACATATACATATTGTAATACTATATATATATATATATATATATGATATATATGTATATGTATATTTACATATGTACATATATAGTATTACATATATACATATATGTAATACCTATATATGCACATATATTCGTATATGTACATACATAGTATTACGTATATACATATATGTAATACTCTATATTTATTCGTAATATGATATATTATATATATATATATGATATAATATATTTATATGTAATATATGTAATATCTAGAGTATATATACTATATATATATATATTATATATATATATATATATATGTATATATATAGTATACATATATATATATATATATATATATTATATATATATATGTATATATATATATAGCGTGTGTAAGCGCGTGCTCGCGTGAGAGGGCGGTTGTAATGCGTGCGTGCTTGCGCGTTTTTGCTTGCGATTGGGTTCGTATGTGCAAACATTTCTGTTATACTTTATCATCTTACTTTGAAGTACCTGATAAAAACCCACTTGTAATATTATCTCTTCCTAATGTCAGAGGTCTTCGAATTCAGTTGCCTCGGGCAAGTGCTTGGGCAAGATTACCTAAGAAAGTTTTTTGTACATTTATCAAATTGATCTCTCTGTGGCCTTATAATTCTTTTTCGAAATGTGCTGCCTGACCTAAGCATCAATAAAGCATTTCGTCATTCGTACCTTGATTTTGTAAATGTCAGTGACTGGTGAATGTTTGAAATTTTTTATTTCTTTATAAAGACAGTTTTATATGGTTGATGATGAGGCATGCAACGAGGTGCAACGATAGTTTTAAAAAATTAATTTTGTTAAAAAGTTATAAGAATTAAAAAAAAATATACGTAAAAATATTTATCTAGGCAGTTTTGTTAAGAACATTCATTTAACTATATCAGTAGCACTGCTTTTTGAACATCGGTTTCATAAAAACATTTAAAAAAGTTATCGGGTTTTTAAAATACAATATCTTTCAAAACATTTAATAGCTGATAATTAATATGGTGTTGAAAACAATCTTATTTTTAAAAAACGCCTTTTTAACTGTTTTCAAAGCTGTTTCGTGTAAAAATCGGTTTTTAAGATATTTCCTAAGTCACTGGCGCTTAAAAGATGCCAAAACAGCATTAAAATTGAACTTTTTCACAGTCTGTTTGAGATTTATTAACAGGGCGTTGAAAAGAACTTTTGTAAGAAAAAAAATCTACTAGCGAACTTGTCATGTAAACTGACTGATAATTTTTAATTTTGTTTAAAAAATTCTTTATTAAAACGTTCTTAAGAAACGTTTTAAGTAATGTGATACTATTTTTCAATGTTTATAGTTTCTACTACAGTATTAAAAACAGCTTTTTCCCGGAAAGTGATTTATCAATATTACATAAGCAGTTTTTGTTTAAAAAATCTTCATACGGCAGTTTTAAAATCAGTTTTTTTTCTTTTTTTTTTTTTTTACGAAACAACATAACAGTCAGACTCAGTTTATCGAAAAAGCTTCCAAAGCTAGCATTAAAAGCAGTGGAAAACAATTTAAATAAGTAAAAGAAGTTACTTCGGCGCAATCAAGTTTCCTGTACAGCCGGTACAGCATATAATCCAGGCCACCGAAAATAGATCTATCTCCCGTGGTCTCGGTATAATGTTGTACGAGACGCGGTCCACGAAACTTGAATCACGACCCAGTGGTGGCCTGACTTATATAGATGCCAGAAGCACGATTATGGCTAACTTTAATCTTGAATAAAATAAGAAAAATATACTGAGGCTAGAGGGCTGCAATTTGGCATGTTTGATGATTGGAGAGTGGATGATCAACATACCAATATTCAGCCTGCTAGCATCACTAGTTTTTAAGACTTGAGGGCGGACAGAAGGCGTCCGGACGGACAGACAAAGCCGGCGCAATAGTTTTCAGAAAAACTAAAAATCGGCTTTAAAATCAGTTAAATTTAATAACCCATTTCATACGACAGCTCCAAAAACATTAAAAAAAGAAATCTTCACAAAGTTTCAAAAGCGTAGACTTAAACTCAGCTCCGTAGAATAATTGAGCTGTCGACTCGAAGACGTCCTTGGGATTGTAATAGACCCCATTGTCTTCTTGATGAAGGCTTTGTGTTGCATATATTTGATTGCCCCTACGGTCACACTATTTTGTGATTTCCTAAGAGAAGAATTGGGTAATATGTCAAGGTCGTCCCATTCTTTCCAGATGGTAATAATGAGAAAGAAATGTTACGATAAAATTGAAAGAAAAAAGCAAAATGAAGGAATTTATTTCCGACTGAACTAGAAGAAATATAGCACTAAAATGAGAGAGAAAGGACACATGGAACCGTAACACCAAAACACCACTTGTCTCCTGATTATTGTCTTCGCGTCCATGTCACGTGATACGATTGTGGCCAGGGCATGGCGAATTTGGGGGAGTGGTTTCCGAACCAATGGTTCTGTGTTTGTTTAGGACACTCCAAATACTCCGTGTTTCAGCACATGATCTCATTGCAACGTTCTCTCTCTCTCTCTCTCTCTCTCTCTCTCTCTCTCTCTCTCTCTCTCTCTCTCTCTCTCTCTCTCTCTTCTCTCTCACTTGATATACCAAGAAATGGCATTTTATTGTTTTTATCACAAAACATGAGAAACGTGTCGTGTCTTTGACACAATATCTCATGCACAGACAAACTAAGAATTGGACGACAAACAAACAAACGAATCCGTTTCACGCCAAACCACACAAACACGAGAAACCGATTCCTCCTCTGGTTGGAAGAGGACGGCGAGCAGAGCAAATTTTACGACTGGGGTAACTTGGCAAAGCCTACTGTTCATTACCGTGATTCAAGCCACGTTTTAGCCCCGTCTAATAACACGGCGTCGGCAGAAGAACAATGCGTAGTTTTTCCCGCCGGAAGCGCGTAATTTAATGATCTCTTTGATCACGAACTTGCACGCCGGGTTGAATGACGGCAATTACGTGTAGTATTGGAAATGTTTTAAATACACTTCTCTTTTTTATGTATACATTGATTAAAGAAGTATTCTCTGCCCTCGGAAGTACGGTTTTCTTTTCAGTGCATTTCGTGACTTCTCTCTCTCTCTCTCTCTCTCTCTCTCTCTCTCTCTCTCTCTCTCTCCTTAGGGGACAATGAACTTCACGTGGCGCACTGTAGGCGTTACCTAGGATTTTAGTGGCGTCCCTTCGGTCCCAGCCGTAATTTTTTTTTTTTTTTACTTATTTATTTATTCAATTTTTTGCCTTTTATTTTACAATCATTCCTGTTTCCTTTCTTCAGTCTTGCTGTCCAACCTCTCTTGACTATTTTTAGTGTAACTGTGAGGTTCTCTCCCAGTTTCACCTTTGAATCATTTATTTTTTGGATCTCTTTATCTTGCTGTCCAACCACTCCAACTCTCTCTTTTTTACTATACGAATTGCTGAATGGTCGAAAGTGCCCCAGTGTTTGGCTTTATTACCTTAATTACTTAATTCATTCATTTATTCATTTCTCTCTCGTGCCTTGTGGAGCAAGGGTAAGAGACGCTTAAATCACCTGACGTGGAAGGACATAAAGAATTTTCATAAAATACAATGTCTTTGTTGACGTAAGTAGTGAATTATTTACCTAATTGTTTGTATGACATTTCCCATCCAGAACAAATTGTCATAACATTTGCCCATAAGGACTCTTATCGCTCCATGAACTGCAAATGATCCATGAGGAATCCTAAGTCTCCAACAACTTTAAATGAGCCTCAAGGATTCTCGTGGTGACACAGAACCGCTATTTCGTACCTTTCGTACAACTTACTCATTTCTACCCATAATCTCCACTTTTCCAGTGGTCATTGATAAGATTGAACCTTGAGGACTCCTATGGATCAACAAATGAGCCTGAGGAATCTTACGGCTCCACGAGGTGTAATGAGCCCTACGGAATCGCATGGTTCCATTAACCCGCGCTACGGAATGATTCCTTCCATATGAAGTGCATTTAACTACCGTGGCTCCATTATTTTGTTACTTTATTTTATTCTCAACAGGAGAGCTTTGCTAATCATTTTCAGACTTCAAATGAACCTCTGAGGAAGGAGTCCAATACGTAACTGAAATCATTATGCACTTATTTTACTAAGTGTACTTTAAGCATTATAAAGAATATCTAAGAAATTTTATCGCTCTTTGCAACACGTAAGCCAGCATGAATAATAACTAGGATAATTAGCAGTATCAACATCATAACTTTCTTTAGAATCTTGGTATTGAGAAAGCAATACCGAGACAACAAATAAAGATGCGATAAATCAAAAGTAAAGAAATATAAGCACGCGCATTAAGAAAAGGTAGTGTCTTTTTACGGGATCGGGGGAGGGGGGGGGTTAACATAAAAAATATTATTATTATTATTATTATTATTATTATTATTATTATTATTATTATTATTATTATTATAAGGCATTTCCCCACTTTATGACACTTAGAAACTCACAAATAGAAGTGTTACAACTTCACCGTCAATGCACGCGCAGCTCAAATAAAGTTAGATTACTATGCAAAATCATTATGCTATCTTCAAGTTACCCTTTGAAAGCCCTTTTGGGTTATCGTTAGCCATCATTCGCTTTCTTTCCTTTTTATAGTCCACTCATTTCTTTTGTGTGCTATTGTTCTTGCACTGTTATTTTACGTCATCTTAAAATTCAGTGAAATGATTGCGGGACAATTGAAAACGCTCTTTTAATTCTTTGACGACAATTAAGGACTGCCGAAAATAAATATCTAGCATCATACGATAATCCAAATTTTCCAGAGAGAGAGAGAGAGAGAGAGAGAGAGAGAGAGAGAGAGAGAGAGAGGAGAGAGAGAAAATGTCAGTACAAAATAGGCATCTCCTTGGTATGCCTTCACAAGCGAAGAATTTTTTTGGGTAATTTTCAAGAACTGGGTATGATTTCGTCTCTCTCTCTCTCTCTCTCTCTCTCTCTCTCTCTCTCTCTCTCTCTCTCTCTCTCTCGGGTTCATCATCTTGATGAGCTTTTTAAAGGTTGTTTTATACGTTTATTTTGTGGATTTAACCATTTAGCATTATCAGAGTCAAGATATTACTTTACAAAAGGAAGTGTCTTAGTTTTAATCGATGTGCACTAATTTAACTTAAGAGAACCCCTCAAACTTAGACTTTGTGGTATTAACTGTGCGGAACCGAATAGTTTTCGTGAAATTATGATAATTTATATTTTTCCCCAATGTTCATGACATTCGCTTTATAAAAGAGTTCCCTTCATAAAAAGGATTTCATTTAAATGTATCCTTCTTGATGAACAGATTTATCGTAACAAAAAGGATTAATGTTTGTGAAGAGATTTTTTTTTTATTATTATCATTCGTCTCCATTAACAGATTGTTGTCCATTCATAAACAAATGTTGCTTTTGTATTCGAGCATTGTTGTTTGAGATTGTGCTGGCCTTATGCCAGCACGGGCTCTTGCTCATAGAGCAGCCCGTAAAATCCGATCCAGATTTCGGAAAACTGACAAATTCAGAGACGACAAATACATCAAAATTCAAACCGACCGTCTCCTGGGGGCTCCGGAGTGACCACTGCGATACATCCTTGGCGGAATCGTCGTAACCTCGTCGTAACTTAAGTCGTATCTCAAAGTGAAAAGAGAGAGAGAAAAAAAAAAAGTGTTAAAACGGAACCGCGAGACAGGTCTATGCTCCCAGTTATCTATTGTCAAGGAAAACCCACACGGTAATTCCTAGTATGTAATTTTCCTCCTCAGACCTCCAGTAGTATTTCTGTTAGCAATTTGTTTTGGAATTTCAATTTGGTGACTTACAGGAGAAGCTGACGGCCACCAGCGGGACAGTTCTTCGAAAGGATGGGGAAAAGGGGGTTTTTGTGGGAGGGACTTCCCCAGTCCGGGAAGTGGAAAAGTTACGTGGTGATTTTATTAGGGACAAAGTGGTGGTTGTTTTGTTGTCGAATTTGAGGTGGCTTTGTAATGAAATGCTGTTATTATACAGTGGGTTTTTTCTTCTTCTTCTGTTGGTGTCTCTCTCTCTCTCTCTCTCTCTCTCTCTCTCTCTCTCTCTCTCTTTTGGCTAGTGTTGGTAAGAATGAAGCTTAGTTTTGTTCTTTAAGGTTGGTTAAACTGTGGTATATGATGCCTGCAACATTTATTACGATAGATTTTTTTAGTATTTCATAATATTTATGTTTTTGAAGAGTCCCACACACCACAGTGTAATTTCAGTAGCACCCATACGTAATGTTCTGAAGGCGTTTATAGTTCCGAGCGCGGAACCCATGACAAGGTCTGAAAGAATTCAAATACCAATCTCAGTATGCAAATGGATGCTAATATTCCTCCCCCGTTTATACCAGGCCTTCCGTTTACCCTTACCGAAATCCTGACAATTCCTCCTCACTCCCTCCCTCCCTCCCTCCTTCCCCACCACCAACAACTAACCGACCTCTCTCTCTCTCTCTCTCTCTCTCTCTCTCTCTCTCTCTCTCCTCTTCTCCTGATTTATGGGAATCCAAGTCAGTGAAGCAGAAACACAGTGGCCGGATTCCAATTCGTTTAGTCTGTAGTAGCCACGAGCAGCTGTTTTGGTTGAGAAAGCCCATATCGTATCCTTTCGTAATTTGCGACGCTACAAATGCTGCAGTATTTATTAGTGATTTCTTGGAAAATCAAAAACATACTGCTATAACTGAGCTATAACTGATATCATCAAATAAAGCAGAAACTCTCATAAGAACTATCTTACCTTTTTCATTTTTTTTTTTTCAAAACGGTTGGCAAGTCTTACTTTGTGGCTTCCATTGGTATACAGCAGCGACAAGACCTTGGCCATGTAAGGGTTTTGTTGGCAACGCAAACCTCACAAAGGCTATACAGGATCCCTTACTGTGTTTCATCCGAGCGGTATTCAGCGGGACCGAGTTCCCTCGGACGGAGACTCGACTCGGAGGAATTCCATTGATTGTTGAATGCATAAGATATGGCTGCGTGTGGGCTGTTGAAGGCTTCCTTTTGTCCGGATGGGTAAGAGTTTGCCGACGCGAATCTTTGTTTTTTTTCTCTCTCTCTTTTTTTAGAGGTAAATGATGCATCTTTGATTCTCGTTTTTCGTTTATCTCGGAGATTCTTGCAAATCTTCCATTTTAACGATTCTGGGAAATTTTTTCGTTTCTTTTAGTGATTCTGGTGTATCTTCCATTTTAATGAGTCTGGGAATTTTTTCCGTTTATTTTAGTGATTCTGGTGTATCACCCATTTTAATGATTCTGGGAAATTTTTATTTATTTATTTATTTATTTATTTTGGTGATTCTGGTGTATCTTCCATTTTAATGATTCTGGTAATTTTTTTTTTTTTGGGGGGGGGCGTGTGATTCTGGTGTATCTTCCATTTTAATGATTCTGCGAAATTTTTTCGTTTATTTTAGTGATTCTTGTAAATATTCCATTTTTTTGATGCTGGGGAATTTTTTCGTTTATTGTAGTGATTCTGGTGTATCTTCCATTTTAAAGGTTCTGGGAAATTTTTCATTTACCTTAATGATTCTGTAGCATCTTCAATTTTAAAGGTTCTGCGAAATTTTACGTGATTGACTGATTTATGGTGAAGAAATAAAACAAAACATTAATCAATAATATAGATATCTTACCATTATCATCTAATTCTTTCTTGATTTAATATCAAATACTTCAGCTCTTCAAACGTACAGTACTATATTATGTGCATGTAACGGCTACCCTTTGTCTGTCAGTTAAACCCTCGTACTGGGGTAGTGCCGTCAGTGCACTGTAGGATGTCCAACCTCTCTAACCTTTAGGACCTTGTAATTCCTTAAATTCACTACCTAGGTCTCTTTGTTTTGCTGTTCAGCCACTCGAACTCCATCATTTTACTATTTT
This sequence comes from Macrobrachium nipponense, assembly GCF_015104395.2. NCBI lineage: Eukaryota > Metazoa > Arthropoda > Malacostraca > Decapoda > Palaemonidae > Macrobrachium > Macrobrachium nipponense. Next base: position 79,086,456 of record NC_061088.1, read on the forward strand.
AAGCGCTGAATGACTGCAAGTGTCCAGTTTTTGCCTTTACAGAATTAATTTCATTATGGAGTCATTCATTCTATCAGTTTAATCAGATTAAAAGCGAGAAGTGAAGATTGGGCTTTTAATGCTGTACACTTGTAAATTGAGTCATATGAATTTTTGAACGCGCATTTTTCAGGATGATACTCTAATTTGTAAATCGGGATCATTTAATAAAATTTTCTGTAGCATTTTCCGTGTTCCTGTGCTTTAAATGTCATGGTTTTGTCGTAATAAAAGAAAATGAGACAAAAAAATATTTCACTTCCAGTCGCTTGTAACCACTGTGTCAAAACTATTTTGCAATATTGTCTTGCTCGGTACTTTGAGAAGCAGTGATAGAATAAAAAAATAAGAATTAAAAAAGACAAACCTAGTTAAGGAAAACAGCGATTAAAAGCCGATTCCCAATCCTATGATTAGGGCGTTATACTCTTAACATATTTGTCTATGCTGATTCAATTACGCATTGGTGCATTTCTTTATGTATCATTAATTATATATTTCCTTATTATTTGTTATTCTCCCTAGACCATATAATTTTATAGTTTCATTTTTATATCATCTATCATTCGATGATTTTTGTTACTGTTATTTTTTAATAATTGAAATTTTAGTTCTTTGTTGATTAATGTCGTTTACATGTAATATGATTGTTGTGGCACTTGTTAATATATGGCGTCTAATCTGTCGACTTTGTTCTTCTTTTCTTTTGTGATATTTGGGCAGTTTATTCTATATTAGTTGGATCATGGCCTTTTGACACTTTCAATAATAAGTAATAACAATTATAATGATAAAATCCGAGTGGATCTTTCTTGTTTCTCCGTCCCGGGTGGTGGCGAGGTGAGTGCCGGACAAACATGTTTGCACTCCTCCTGCGAACATGTTTGTCCAGCCTGGGTAGGGGCAGGGCAGGTAGGGGATCGTGAGGGTAGGGGAGACTTGGCACATACACCCTCCTCCTGCAAATATGTTTGCCCGGGCTGGCTAGGGGCAGGATAGGGGATCGTGAGGGTGGGGGAGACTTGAACAAGCCACCCTTCTTCTACAAACCTGTTTCTCCGGCTTGGGCAGGGGCAGGGTAGGTAGGGGATCGTGAGGGTAGGCGCGACTTGACACATCCACCCTCCTCCTGCAAACTTGTTTGTCTGGCCCGGGTGGGCGGGGTAGGTAGGGGGTTGGGAAGGTAGGGTAGACATGAGGGACAGCGCCAGGTTCCAGCACCGCGTAGCGTGCGCCATCAAGCTCATATAACAATAGTAATAATAATAATCACTACAAAGTCTCGCCTGGAAATACTGTAAGTGGTAAAGACAAACGTCTTCTTCGAGAACTTGAAGGGCTGACCTGATATGTCAGGTCAGCCAAGGCCAACTCTGTATCGACTCAGCCACAGAGGGGCTAAAGTGGGTGCCCTAGGAGTGGGTAGAACCACGGACATGGGCATAGTAGGCCTGCTGTGATATCAGAGTATATGCCACAACATAGCTGGTTCGGTATCTTTTATTTCTCCTGTGGAAGAGTAGGTACAGTTTGGCCTCGCTTATTACAGGTCAGCGTTTCATATCCCCAAAAAGGAAGTTTGTTATTGTCAATAATAATAGTGGTGGAGAAATCTACAATGATGTTAGTTTAGATATATATAGAATATATGTAAGTATATATAATATACAGACATTTTATATATATATATGTATATATATATATATATATATATATATATATATATATATATATATATATATATATACACACTGACAGTGTGAATTTCTTCCCGATTTTAGGGACTTTTGAGATTATAAGATTTACGTGAATAATAATAATAATAATAATAATAATAATAATAATAATAATAATAATAATAATAATAATAATATCAGGTTGAAAGAGCATCAGAATAATTCTCTTATTAATCTTACGAGTGACGTCAGATGTTTTTTTGATTGAGCTGGCATTTTGCCATTTTACTACCAAACAACTAACAAAGTTAACTGCACGTCTCAACAAAGACCGTTGCTAGGTTCTACCGATACCATTTGAACGAGACAGTTTGTTTATTTCAATGTTTTGCTAATAATTTGAAGTCTCAACAACCCTTCTGAGGTAAACACGTCCAGAACAAAACGTTGAACACTTCCATTTAGGAACGCCGGAACATCCATTAGGGCTCGAGCTATTATGATAAGTAGCGGTGTTTAGGGAAGGCCCCGAGAGACTCAAGATGTACAAGTATGGGACCTGAGCCATGTATGGGAGAAGAAAGGGTGGAAGGGGAGAGGAGGAGAGATCTACAATTCGCTTTTTAAGTCTTATCTTACACGGACCGACAACCTTTTTCCTTGACCAGCTGAATCTAACCACAATCCGATAGCGTGTAAGCTATTAGTCTTCTTAATTGCCTCCTCTTCACTTTCTTCCTCTTCGGCTTCTTCTTCTTGTTATCAGTCTTAAGTAGAATTGCCGATTTTTTTTTTTTTTGCGATTTTTATCGCTTTTTGGGTCGTTTTTATAGCAATTATCGGGGTAATCGCCACTTCAGCCTTGTTCTTATAATTGTTGTTAATGTACACACTACATTTATAATTTTTTTCTTCCAAAATCTTTTGGCAGCGGCAATAATAACTATTTTTGGGATTTTTCTCGTATCTGTTACTGTGAACTAGAACGCCTTTGTTGTTTTTGTTTGAGATTAAGCTGGCCTTATGCCAGCACGGGCTCTTACTCATAGAGCAGCACGCAGGGCCACGCCTTTCGGGTCTTAGGTGGCGAGAATAATTAAAACATAGAATCGGTTTGTAATTATGACAGAAAATCATGCAACAGAATTTCCCGGGATTTCTGAAAAAATTTAGTTCTATGAAAGTAAATTTAAAGAAAAATTAGGAACCAAATAAGAAAATAAACTGCAAAATTAGATATATACGATCAGTTTTACAAATCTGTGGTTGAAAATGAATTTTAACATATTAGGAGATAAAAAATAAAGTAGTAACGGATCAAGGTTTTCTGTCTAAGGCGTACTGAATTTGTGGGATAACAACATCAGAATAAATCTTGTCAGATTTAAAGCTGCAATAAATGTTAACAAGTTAAAGCAGCCCTCGCAAGACCCAAAATACGTTTTGCAAGACGAAATTAGAATAAATTCTGTCAAACAGGAAGCGTGAATAAACTTCGACTCAGTATAGACTCCTGCTTAAGGTCGGCAATGAACAGAGTAAACCTTTCATATGGAATGCTAGAATAATCTATAATCCAGAGGTTCCAGTGTAAGGCCCAAAATCTATTTTGCAGCATTGAATAATTGGAAAAGAATCAAGATTCCAGAGGAATATAAACATTGGCTGATTACAGTTTCCTTCATAAGATCCGAAATTAATTCTTTATTGCTTAGATCTTGACTTTTACAACAAATTTTGCTTGAATTATGCAAGAGAATACTTCGGTTGCCTTTTGCACATGCATTCATTCATATATTCAGCTTAAGAAAATACGGAACGGCCTGAAATGTAATATTCAACCAACGCTACGAAAGTAATTCTAACTTGTTCGTAAAGTTGACACGAAACCCGAGTGATAAATTTCTTGTGAGAACAGAGCTCTGGTTTGCTGCAGATATTATTTGTAAGAGAAACTTCCCTTTTCAAACATTTTTACCTATGTAAAGATATGTGTAACATTTCCCTCCCATTTTTCAAACTAGTTTATTCCCTCATAAGGTTACAGAATGCAGAAGAATATTTGTAACAAGAAACCTTTTTTTATCTGTTATATTTGTCTATCAGAATAAATAACAAGAAAAATTATTGGTCGATATTAGTTGCAGAATGGTGTGTATTTTAGTAGTACAAGCTTGATTGATTGATTGATTTGTTAATATGATTAAGCAGCGGTACATCAATAGTCACACATATAAATTTTGGCCTGGTAAATTGAGAATTCAATAGTAATTTTTTGCCAGCTCCCTAAAGCACTTGTCACATCACAGGATGTCGACAGAAAAAGATTTAAAAAAACTCGAACCAATTAAAAAGCAAAAAATATAACAGAAGAAAAGATAAAATGAAAGAACACGAGTGATGCAAAATGTTGATGACAGAATGCCGAGAAGAAAAAATGGGAAAGGGGAAAGATGGTTTAAAAAAAAAAAAAAAAAAAAAAAAAAAACCAAAAAAAAAAAAAAAAAAAAAAAAAAAAACTGATGATGTAAAAGAGCTTTATATGGTTAATAGGGCACGTACCAGCTACAACAGGAGAAAAAAAACGAGAATAAAAGAATAAAAAAGAATGAGCACGGGAACCAAACAACGGAAAGAGATGAAAATAACTGGGGGAGTAATGCACTTATCTCCTATAATCAGATCTCGGATGAAGATATTTGAATGATAAAAGCTTCCCTCTCATCTCGTTTTCTGTTCCTTCTCTTCCGTAGTTCTGCTTTTATCCTCTGTCTTTTCCTCTTCCTTTTTCTTGTCTGTACTCACATACCATACCCTTACCCGTGCCCATAGCCATACATATACCCATACACATACCCATGCCCATGTCCATACCTACACCATACCCATATGTCCTACCCACACCAAACCCATATGCCCTACCCACATGACCATACCCATACCCACACCCATGCACATACCCAATTCCATGTCCATGCCTATGCCCATGCCCATACCTACATCATACCCACATGTCCATGCCCACACCCACATAACCACATACCCATGCCGTACGCACATACCCATACCCACATACCCAGTACTCTTTGAATGGGATGAGAACTGAAGGCAATGGCCGGGCATGTTTGAAGGAAAAGAGGGTATGGGGAAGGAAGGTCGCGTGTGGCGATGGTTTAAAAGAGAAAAGATAAAAGAGGGGTACAAGAGAAAAGATAAAAAGAGGGAGAGAGCCCCGCCCCCTTTTACCGGTAACTTCGGTCAGGGGACAGAGAGAGAGAGAAAAAGTGAAAAATAAATGAGGATACAAAAACTCGATATTTTTTCATTTTGTCATTGAAAGACAGAGAGAGAGAGAGAGAGAGAGAGAGAGAGAGAGAGAGAGAGAGAGAGAGAGAGAATTGTAAGTAAGAGAACGAATATCGTGTGAGGAAGTGCTTTTCATTTTTTTGATGAAAATATATTGAAATAAGTTAAATTAATTTCTCTTTTCTGTGAGGAGATACAATAATGAGTAGGAGGAGATGGGTAAATGCTAAATAGATACTAAAGGATAAAAGATGATTTGAATAAATAAGAAAAGGTAAAAATTTATTTCATAAGCGCTAGTAAACATTAGACAATTTTTACCTTTGCGAATAAATGGTACAGAAATCAAAATGATTAAAATGGGAAATACCTGAAATGGGAGGAATATTAGAAAAACTGCCAGGATAGAGAGAGAGAGAGAGAGAGAGAGAGAGAGAGAGAGAGAGAGATGTAGGATATGCTGAAAAATACTAATTAGGATAGCTGAACGAACAAAAAAACAAAATAAATAAAAATATGCAAGGTAGTAAGAAAGGGTTGGGGAGAGATTGGACGATAGAATTACACGCCCCTTCATACGTGAAGATGGAGAGAACCACTTTATCCCCGTGGAGACGTAATGAAGACGTCGAAAACATGAACTAAATGCGGGATAGAACTGATATACCTTTTAAGGCTAATGCCTCTTTTTCCGTTTTCTGTACAAGAGAACTATTGAGATGGCTATTTGTCTGCCCGTTCGAACTTTTCCCCGTCCGCCCTCAGATCTTAAAGACTACTGAGGCCAGAGGGTTGCAAATTGGTATGTTGATCGTCCACCCTCCAATCATCGAATATACCAAATTGCAGCCCTGTAGCCTCGGTAGATTTTATTTTACTTAAGCTTAAAGTTAGCCATGATCGTGCTTCTGGCACTGCTATGGGTGCCAACAACACCGACCACCACCGTATCTGAAAGTTTCATTGGCCGTGGCTAAGAGTTTCATGGGCATTATACGATGTACAGAAAACTCGATTCTTGGGCGCATCTTTTACTTTTTTTTGCGCACGTGCGCGCGAGTAGTACATTTATGTTTCAATATTAAAAAGGTTAATGTGGCATTTGATGTCATCTTCGTCTTATCTTAGTCGAGCAGCACTGGGTGAATATTGTAAATTGTATATTCTATTACAACCATACAATGATAAAAAAAAACATGGAAAAATATAAAAGACGTTACGTTCCGCCCTAGGGATATGACGTACTGCCCAACGATCAGATCTATAGGTGTTTTCACTCTCAGTCTTGTATAAGGACCAGCGGTGAAGATGCCTCACCCCTGGCTGGAAGACGGGTAGTTTAAACAAGGAGTTTATCACTTGTACATTGTCGTTGGGGCACATACGTCAGGTTTAGCGTACACATACACGTGTGTGTGTGTGTGTGTGGGTAGGATTAAACTAATAAACAAAAAGTAAGATAGGAAAGGGAGAAAGTTCATCTTCAGAGCAAACTCAACAACCAGGACTCGCCTCTCAGAGACAATGATAAAAGCGAATCAAGTTCAGATGAACTCCAGTCGGATAGCCAATGACAGTTACCCGGTTGAACTGGATTATAAAAAAAATAAATAAATGAAGAAAAACTGAATTATAGGAAAAGAAAGAGTTGCCAAATCCAGTGGGACTTCCTTTTTTTTTATTTACATATTTATCTATTCGTTTATTGTTCAGTTGCCACCATGAACTATTTGTTTATTTATTTTTCTGTTCAGTTGCCACAGTGAACCGCTTTCTTCTGTGATTTGTAATTTCGCAAGTTCAATAGATTTAAGCTCAAATCTTCATTAAGGGCATAAAATACTAAGCAATTCAGTAACAGGATTGATGACTAACAAGAACACAAAAGTTTTATCGAACCAAAGAAATAACAAAGAAATAGAAAATAATTAAAAGGAAAACCGGTTCAGTTAAAAGATGTTTTTTCGTTTTTGAGGAGAGAGAGAGAGAGAGAGAGAGAGAGAGAGAGAGAGAGAGAGAGAGAGAGAGTATAAGTGTGCATGGGGATAATAGAAAAAAAGCACTATAGTGGTGGAGGTAGGAGAAGGGGGTTGAGGGAGATATGCGGAGGTGGGGGAGGGGTTGATGTAAAGACGTGTTGCCTTGTGTGTGTGTGTGTGTGTGTGTTGTGTTAGGGGGGGGGGGAGGGGGGGGGGGGGAGAGATGTTGGAGGATGGTCAAGGGATCCAGATCTCCAGGAGGAAGGAGGTTAGGGAATGGGGATCTGGAACTCCAAGGGAGGGTGGGGGGGGGGGGGGAGAGTAGGCGGATATGGAACTCCAGTAGGAGGGAGGGGAAGGTTATCTGGAACTCTTAGGGGACGAGCAGAAGGCTATGGTGCTCCAGGTATTCGGGGGTTGTGGGGTGGGGGGAGATCTGGAACTCCAGGGTGTTGTCTACTGGAAGTGTATGAATGCCATTGAAGACCGGATTCTTCTATTATGTCCCGTGAGTTCCTTTGCTGCAGCATCCCCCACACCCCCAACCCCCACGCCCCATGATCTGCCATGGAAATTCGGCAGCAGTGTGTGTGAAGAGTACTCCAGTTTGGGGAGTTCTGGTGTTTAGGAACTTTCTTTTTTTAACACGCACGCAATCACACGCACACACAGTACACATACACACACACACACACACACACACATGCATATTAAGTTACAAATGCCCTTTGATATGCAATTCGCTCTACCTCGTAAATAATATATTTTCATATAATGTTAACCGAAGGGGACTTTTTAGTTGATAATAATTTCGTCCTCTCGTAGATTCGAACCAGCTGACAGAGGAGATGGCCAAGTCGGTAACGTCATTGAAGTTCTGATTTCTCCTCTGTGCGCTGGTTCGAATCCACGAGAGGACGAAATTATCATCAACTAAAAAATTCCCCTTCCCCTTCGGTTAACATATATAAAAATATATTAATTCCGAGGTAGAGCGAGTTGGATATTAAATACATGTATATGAATCATGGTGATGTGATAAAAATATATACACCCACACAGACGTGTGTATGTATATATATATATATATATATAATATATATATATATATATATATATATATATATTATATATGAGAGTGTGTGTGCCATTCTGTCTTTTTACCCGCTGAATCACAGTATCTATTCGACCACTTACGTAACACTACGCCAAACCAAACCACAGGTCTGACGAATGGTGTGACTGAAAGTGAATCATCCTTTCCGCTTGCAGCCGATACGTTGCAGTTATAACCCTGAAAAGAGTCTCTCCTTATGTCACACGAGGATACCTCCTCTCATTGTAAGCTCCACAACTACAAGTGCCAGGTAACGATGGAGTTTTCTCAGCAGGGAAAAAAATATGTGCGTATTTCATTCATACGATCGTTTTTAAAACTTTTTTCATTCATGTTCCATAGCGTCTTTCAGTTCTGTTTAGATAACAGGGTTACTACCTACATACTGTTATTTCTATTGTTATTTACAGCTGGTCGTACTTGTATTTTCCTCTTCCAGTCACTGTGCTTTTTTTTTTTTTTTTTTTTTTTTTTGATGCGGCAGTAACTCGCTTGTAACATTCTTTTCTCCTGAAAAAGAAAAATATCAGAAACATTACTAACAGAAACTAAAAAACAAATTGCGTCTATATTTGAAAGTTAAAACTTAAACACTTGAAATAACAGGAACCACAGGACCCTTAAAACGAGGAAGAAGGCAAAAATGGCAACAGATATATATATATATATATAATATATTACTATAGATTCTCTATATATATATATATAATTATGATATATAGATAAAGATTTATAATCTATATATATAGATAAGATAGATATATCTATATATATCTATATATGTATAAACTAATATATATAGATATAGATAGATATATCTATATATATATATATATATATATATATATATATATATATATATATATATATATATATATATATATATATATATATATATATATATATAAATATTAATATACTATCTATATCTATATATATATATATATATATATATATATATATATATATATATATATATTAACAATTTGCCATCGAGTTCTCACAATTTCTATAACAAACCTTTGAAATTGATATTGGATTTCTTAACAGATAAAGTGCCGTGGAATTCATTTAGATACCTTATGAAAGCAACAAGGAAATTTATCACTTAAGAGAATACAAGTTCATTAAGCGATGGTCCTTAGGCATTTCTGCCACAGGAAATGCCAGTAAATTAGAATGTCTGTATACCCTGTAAATACATTTTATATTTATACCCCGTAGGGGGGGGGGGGTTAGTGCTTTCAATGCACTTCACGTGGTGCACTGCAGGTGTCTCTTAAGGTTCTTTGCGGCGTCCCGTCGACCCCTAGCTGCGACGCATTGCACTCCTTTTACTGTACCTCCGTTTATATTCTCTTTATTTCACCTCACTTTCCACCCTCTCCTGATAATTGTTTCATATTGCAACTATGAGGTTTAACCCCATTTACGCCTTTAAACCCTTTTTACTCTCAATTTCCCTTCCGGTGCTGAATAACTTCATAGGTCCCAGTATTTGGCCTTTGGCCTGAATTTTATATTTCTTTCATTCATTCATAATGTACTTATGGAAGCTTGGCCATGTCAGATTTCCCTTCATAATTTTAGTAATGTACCCTGTAATGAAGTTGTGAATGAAAAATCTTATTAGATTTGAATTTTGAAATGTGATGTCAAATGTAAATTGCTTCTACCCAAGAAAAATTTATATATGTGCATGTATATATATATTATATATATATATATATATATATATATATATATATATATATATATATGATCATGATTTTTTCCTTTACACACACACACACACGCACACACATCATATATAGATATATATATATATATATATATATATATATACATATAAATAAAAACGAATACATACAAAAGATGGAAAATATCTTGGAGATGAATCTAAATTCAAAAAGACAGGAGAACCTCATTATTCTGCTATCTTTAAAATAGAAGACCGGATCAACCGTTTTTTGAAATACCTTAAAGACTCTCAAATCATTAGTGAAAATACTTATACTTCATTATATAGCACAGGTGCCTCATATGGGGTGATGTATGGGTTACCTAAAATTCATAAAGAAGGTATACCAATGAGGCCTATTCTCACCTCCTATACCACTTCTAATTACAAAATTGCCAAATTTCTTGTGCCTCTCCTAGCACCTTTAACTACCAATATCTATAGTTGTAAGAATTCAGAACATTTTAAAGAAAAAATCTTACCCCAGGATTCAGACTTATTTTATGGTTAGCATGGATGTGGAGTCTCTTTTTACTAATGTACGGTAGAAGAAACCATTGATATTATTGTTAGCAGTATTTTTTACTGACCCAGATGCCACTTTTAATAATTTTAACCAAACCTTACGGATTTAGAAAATTGCTCGAGCTCGCTGTGCAGGACACAGCCTTTGTTTTTAATGGCAAAGCCTACATTCAAGTTGATGGTATGGCGATGGGATCCCCTTTGGGTCCCACCTTTGCAAACATTTTTATGTGCTCCCTGGAGGAACGCATACTGGACAACTGTCCTTTGGCCTACCATCCATTATTTTATAATAGGTATGTGGATGATACCTTCTTATTGTTCAGAGATAAAGATCAGGCTGACAAATTTCTTCATTATGCAAATGAAATACATCCTAACATTAATTTCACAATTGAATATGAAAAGGAAAATAAACTGTCATTTTTGGATGTAACCGTTTCTAGATATGATGATCATTTTAACACCACGGTTTTTAGAAAGGAAACGTTTACCGGCCTGGGATCAAATTTTTATAGCAACTGCTTTTATAATTTTAAACTAAACTCCATGTCTACCCTCTTTCACAGGGCTTTCAACATAACGTCTAACTGGAATCATTTTCACAATGAAATAACCTATCTCCACCAATTTTTCACTGACAATTGTTTTCCATCGAAACTTTTTTATAAACACCTGTACAAATTCTTGAACAATATCTTCCATCCTAAAATTAAAATACCAACAGTGCCAAAATTACGATTGTTTGCAAGTGTCCCATTTATCCATAACAAAAAATTTCTACCATGAATTGAAACTGTTAATAGAAAGTTTTTTTCCTGCAATCGAATTAAAACTAATACCTTGCAACCCAATGAATATCAGATCTCTTTTGTTTAAACCAGCAAAGGGGAAAGAAACTCAGTGCCGACTGATGACCTCAGGAGTCGTATATCTATTCAATTGCCCTAGATGTAATCTAGGGAAGTACGTCGGCTCCACACGGAGGTTACTCAAAGTGAGATTAGACTCTCATCGCGGCGTTAGTTATAGAACAGGTGTCAAATTAACAAATCCTGAGTTTTCATGTATACGCGAGCACACAAAGAAATGTAAACATGACATGAATTACAAAGATTTTAAAATTATAGGCCAATCCCCTAACGAACAGCATTTAGCTATTTTAGAATCACTTTCATTAAACAAACTCGTTCCGCAGTTAAACACCCAGTCTTCCTCAATACCTCTGCATCTCTCGTGAGTTCAAGTCGAAGCTGACCCGGCCTGAATTGTCACTCGGTCTGTGCTTTCAGCACCTTATGGTATTGACTCCTCCCTACTCTTGTACTTGCTTTTTATATTTGTTAACTTTTTAAGCTTTTAATATGTATTCCGAGTTTGTGATTTTAACTTTTGTTTTATCTCTCTTTTAGCTTGATAATGGTACTTTTATGTCTTGAAACGTCGCGACAATAAAGTACAAATAATGGGAATAAAGGATTGTCCTTCACCTTGCATCGACTGATATCTACTGGTTGATAGAACCGCCTTCAATTTTCACTATATATATATATATATATATATATATATATATATATATATATATATATATATATTAATGCACTTAGGGTTAATCGACTGTAGCGGGCCGCAATTACTGTACAGAAAAGAGGGGGCGGCTAGCAACCTCATCCTAAAATTTCTATTGCTTAGAACTGGACGGTTAAATTCTCACAGTCAGTTTTATGATATTAGCTTATAGTTATAAATTAGACGTGCAGTATATTAAGTAGAATATTGTCTACATTTTAAATGGTAATATACCATTTGAAACAGGTAAAAGGACTATATGAAGAGAATTATTCATTTAAAACTTTCTTGTGATTTTGGCGTTCAATAATAATAGTAATGATAATAATAGTACGGTGAGACTTTGAAGGTGAAAGTATTATTCTTTACGATGCAGACTATTCACAGCAAGTCCATCTACCTGTCAAAAAGCATGATAGAAGGGGTGGGCCGCAGGGGTTGGTTTGGGAGCAACAGGAAAGCAACATGACCCCCTCCCCTCCCCTAGAACCCACTGGCACGTGATTGGTCAGTGCGAAAACCGACGTCGATTTTGGCTCGCTTCCCTCCGAAACCCTTTAAAAGTGTAACAGCCGCTGTAGCGAACGAACGAAAGCGTTTCCCTCTGCATTATAACGACCGGAAAGTACGCCATGTGCTGTACCTATTCCCGCGAATGTTGTCTAGAGTCGTAGAGTAAAATACTAAAGGCAAGGGAATGAGATTTCTTGTATAGGCAAGAGTGAATGAGTCGAAGAGAACGCACCCAAGGAAGAGAGACTACGAGGAAAACCTCCCGAAGCTGGTCAGTGCGCACGTGAGGGTGCTAGTGGTAGGACGTGTAGGTAGTCGCTCTCCGACCTCCTGTCATCGTGTATGAGCCATCTCTACTACGCATGGCGGACAGCATCCTCCTCTTTTATCCGTAGAAACATAACAACAACAACCATTCGCTAAAAATCAAGTGACTGTGCGTAAACTTAAGGAGAGCACTTGTGGAACTAAATGATTTATAAAGAAAATGATGTGAGACTTCGAATAAGCGGCGAATATTGTGTGAATTAAGCCATGTTTCACCTCGACCGGATTCTTAATGTCAGTGTTTCGTGATCATTTTTCCGCCACTTAAATTTTAGATGAAACGAGGAAGCGGAGCAACGTTCTGAAATCGTGTCGTGGATTTTTAATGATCTATTTGCTACAGGTTTAAGGTATGTTGATCACCATAGTCTAAACTCTGTTAGGAGTCGTGACATATTCTGTTTAATGTATCATTGGCCTAACTTGGACTAGCTAGGAGGTGGGGGTCACATTAAAGTTTAGAGTATCGGCAAAGTTTCATATTAATTACGTAATGTTCAGAACTGTTTAGACAACCTTTTATCCTAATTATCCATTGATTATTGTTATAGACAATTAGGCCTAGCTTAAATCTACATGAAGACGTGGAAAGTACTAGAAAATCTACGGGTTGTAAACTCACTCTTTTGCGCTTTTCAAAATCGGCCGAACGCTAATATTTATTGAATTTTACTTATAAATGTCTTTCTACAAGAACAGCAACTTGTAAAGATGGTTTTAGTCAACTTAGGCCTATTGATTGCCAGGCATTTCTGGTATACACTTCATTGGATCAGGAGTTACACTGAAACTGCAGATATCTGTATTGAGATGGAACAGTTGTAGTACCTATGACCGTGTTTTAACTTTATAACACTTGCAGTAGTTTAAATATGCATTAAAATAAATAACTGACGTACTTGCAAACTGAGGGGAAACAGCTTATTAAGAATTGTTTGATTGATAATTGGCATCGAACTCTTATGACTGTATGGCTAATGCTTGAGTTGAGGCAGACTCTTTCATGGAAGCCTTGGTTGCAAATGGGCAAGAACATTTTTCCGGGAGAGAGTAAATCTAGTATTTTATTTTCAGCTTCTTGTAAAACAAAATCCTCTTAATGTGTGTGTTTACATATGAATAAACAAGTTGTTGCAGATTTGAAATTGTATTTATAATAAATCTTTTTTCGAGGGTTTGGGAAGAAACACTATGTGAATGCCAACATAATCGTGGCTATATAAAAATTCCGGAATTTGAACTGAAATGCCATGCCATGATTGACTGCCCTTATCCGATATCGGACTAACGTTCATCTCCCATTTTCTGTTGACCCCTCTCCCATAAATCATCATTTAACGCCGGTAAGATCTTAACCATAATTGCGACTTGCCGCTGCTATATTGATTCAACCCGCTGTCTGAAATTCAGGTTCTGATCAAGGGTCTTCCCTATAGAGCATGTCAGCTAATAAGTGACTTGACGTAGGTCTAGCTAGATCTGTGGGCTGTCATTCTTTTACCATGTGCAAAGCCCAAAGTCTTATATATATATATATATATATATATATATATATATATATATATATATATATATATTATATATATATATATTAATTAGCTTATTAGAATACTACGATTATCATACATTTGTTGTTATTAAATATACGAGTCATATTGGGGATTTACGAGTGTCAGAAGTTTCGAGTAGAATTCCTTATGTCGGGGTTCGTGGTGGGCTCTGATGCCACTTGTCCCAGTCATTACTCTCATTTGTTTTCGTTACGCAGCATAAGGCAAGAGACAGTCAGCTCCCGTAACAAACATGGAAGGTAATCAAGTGATCACGATGCTGGAAGTTTATTTCAGTGGGTTTATTGAGGGGTGACCTATGCCTCGTAAGACCTCGATACTATGCGGCCATACCATCTCGCCCTCCCCTCCTTTCCTCTCCCGACCCCTCCCATATCCTCACAAGACCCGGCAATTACAACCGCCATCTTTAGCTCTGATAGATGTTTCAGTTGCGATTAACTCAAGTTATACCCGTTGTTATCTGGGGTGGTCGAGTGTAGCTACGTATACATGGGACTAAGATTTGTAGGATCCAGTAGCTCCATTTTTCTCCCACATACCGTAACTATATATATCTGTCTGCCTTGGAACTCCGGCACAATATCCCTTTCATTGTTAATCAAATTTTAGCAGTGCTTTGTTTCAAACTTTGACTTTAAGAAGAAAGGAAGGCTCATTTCGAGAGACCAGTGAAAAACGACATTTAAACGAGTTTTGAACAGACGTCGTGTGAGAAAACCGTTTACGTGGGAATATGCCATTTCCTGTCAACACGTTGCGATGGTAAAGCTCATATAGCAATAATAAAAACTCGTAACAGTAACCTGACAACCAACATACGAGTCGGTGTGTTAATTTTGCTAAGCGATAAAAGCGAAATTCAAACCTATTGCCAAGTTGGGAACCGCGGCTGGGCTACCTCGACCTCTGACCCCAGTCAGGCAACTGTCGTGACGCTACTCCGCTTCCACCTGTCCTGCTGAACCTGCTCTCTGTCCCAGGGCTTGGTGGGCCGGTGCTCGAAAGGGTGTGTTGTGGAGTTCATTCGCTGAAGAAGTTTGGCGGAAGAACTCTCCCGTGTTTGTGGTTCGGGATATTCGTTTGTTTAGGAGGTTCGTTTGCATTCTGTTTGGTTCCTTGGTCTGCATATATGCTACATGGAATAGGCGTATTCTGATTGGCTTGTTGCAATTTTTTAATGATAAACGGTTGATAGTTGGACGATAGATGAACTGCGTACTTGTAGTACATACTTGCAGCATGTACGTACGCTCATACGCAGTCACCGAAGTGGTTAAACTGACGGTGCCGGGTGCATTTCCCATGCATACTTAGACTGGAAACCGTCTGGTCTGGACTCACTTTAAATCAAGTTATTAAAGACTTCCTGGGCGGATGTAGTACGTCGTCGTAGAGGTAACGATGCGTGTGATTTCCTTCCAGCCATCTAGCATGGATTTGCCCTCGATACCTAATTGCATTGTTTGAGGCCAAGTTCACACGGGTATCTCGAGGCGTTACTGATGGAACGGTCGGTAGATCAGTTTCTAGTTCAGATGTTAATGCATAATCGGTTAACGTCCGTAGGGTTGGTTTTTAACGTCCGTAGGGTTGGTTTCTTAGTGATTTTGAAGTTTAAACTTTTTCGTCTCCTTCCCAAATCGTTCTTGCTTTAAGAGGTTTGATTATTAGACCATTTGAAAGACATGATTTATCAACAGAATGAAGATTACAAGCTTTGTAGAATACATATGTTATCCCCGTTTTTCTGCTCTAAAATTATACACGAATGCCACCGAGTAGCAATGCAGCGAATTTCCATTAGATAATGAAGATAAGATTTAAAAAAAAATAAGTTTGCTTCTCCTGAAAAAAAATTACAAAACAAAAGAACGTCTGTTCTCGTCATCCATCTGACGTCGTGAACTTATGATTTCTTTTTATGTCTCCCATTACCGTTATGACACTGTAGTACCTAGTCATCGTTTATACACAGTGGCAAATCCCTCCTATGACATTGCACCTGTTAGCTCGCTCTCGCTCTGTCATCTGTTTTTCTTTGTGCAAACAGTTCTCCCGTGTCATTTCCCGACCTTATCTCTGTCGACGTGATTGGTTGGTTTCTGTGTTATTTTCGATTTTGGGGGGGGGGGGGGGGGGGGGTGGGTGGGTGGGGAGGCTATCTTTGGTGTTTGTTTTCTCGAACTAGTTTTTTTTTTTTTTTTTTTTTTTTTTTTGTTTTTTTTTTTTTTTTTTTTTTTTACATTAAGCCAGTTTGTTGTGGAAGAACTACCATTTACATATCTATCTGTCTATCTATCTGTCCTATACATTTATAAATATACGTGTGTATCTACACTTACATATACACGCATATGTAGTGTATATATATGTATATATGTATGTGTGTATAATTTATATATATATATACACACATATGTATATATATATATATATATATATATATATATATATATATATATATATATCATATTATGTTATATATATACATATATTGTATGGTTTCTATGCGATCGTGCTTTATGCACTCTTCGCGTGACATGCCTGCCTGAGTTGTGAATTATGCATAACTTCTAGTTTCTTAACCATGACGTGGGCACGAATTTGAATGTAATTTATGTGTAATTAATGCCAGGCCTCATTCTCATTAGGGACATCCCGGACCCGCCCAGGACACGTCTTTCCTCATAATATTCTCCAGACTTTGAGGAGGAGGGTCATTAAGGGGAATTCTCCCCCTGAATTTCCTACCCTTAGCATGTGTATGGAGGCGCTTAATTAGTTGGGGGACTCGCTGGAGTTGGTTTACTTGACGAAAGAGGCCTTCCTGGCTGGCTGGCCAGGCCCCCAGCCTCTGGAGCCTACGATGTCCCTTGAGCAGCGTCGGATTCTCGTCCTTAAGGACTCTTACTCTGCCGCCTTTGGTATTCATGGAGATCTGCTTAATTTCATGCCTGATTATCGTTGTTTAATTAAAGAGTTTTTTTAAGGGGAATCTTTTCTCGTGATTTTAAACTCCCCTCTTTATGTATAATTAAATAAATTAGAGATTTTTAAGGTAAAACTTATTTCGGTTTTAAATTATCTGCTTCATGGTTGACTTGCTAAGGCTTTGATTCATGTATTTTTTTGAGATTTTAAGGGAGTCTTACATCGTATTTTAAGTGTTCATCTTTATGGTTGATTATTAAGGTTTCTAGATTTTTAATTTCTCGAGTACCATGTAATATTGCCCCTTTATCTCATGTTTATTCGGAGAATTTTTTAGCATCTGTGAGTAAAGCAGATGGCAGTTTTTTTTATTATATTGAAAACTACCCTTCCCTCTACGATGCAAATAAGTATTTTTACCTGGGAGACAAAAAAACAAATTCTAATATATTGTGGTTTTGATTATCACTCTTATAAATCAGTGTACTGTCAAGGGGTCTATCGGCCGTCTTTGCCCTGTAGTTTATTCTTTTGTTTAATCAAGTTTGATTGATATGTGATACCTGAAACTCAGGGACCAATTTTACTTTGTTGTTATCGTTGTTACATCTCGGGGCTTCGGCTGATGCATATTGAACGCTCGTTCTGACCTTGTGGTAGTATTTATGATCACTGGCAGGTGGTCTTTCTCAAAGTGTCGTAGTGTCTGTACCTTTGTGTATTTTCAGTTCCCCTGCCAAGGGGCTCTATTTCTTTGAGATGAAAGCTTGGACCCTTTCAGGTTTATGTTATGTTTTGCCTTTGATTGTTTAGTGATGAAAGAGCATGCTCATGGTATGGTGATGATAATTTATCCAGAAAGTTGCCTTGCGAAAATAAAGACTTACAATGGATTCCTTGATTATAGTGTCACACAAGAGTTACTTTTCTGAATAATAATGACCCAAGAAATTATTTTAACCTGGCAAGAAATTCACAGAGGTTATATTCACACTGATATGTTATTTGCAACCATCACAATTGCGTTTGCAGTTTAAATATAAGAGTAAAATGTAATCAACTCTAAAACTAATAGTTCGCCTGGAAGCTTTGCGTAGTATATCCAAATGAAGGCAAAATAAATACGTGTTTCAAAACAAATAAATATTAGATGTTTTTCATCATTTTCTCTTGAAACTACAGTCAGATTTTGGGGTTTATTTGCCTGAATGTGTTCTCTGTGCAAAAGTAAAGATTTGAAGCTCAAGATAACAGAAGCGTTATCTAAAACCTTTCTTCATGCTTACATAATAAATTTCTTACTTAAGCCATAATGCTTTTTTTAAAGCCTCCAGAACCTTGTAATAGTATTTTGGAAATCGCTTGTGTCAAATTTAAGCTTCCTTCCAGAAGTTCTCGGTAGCTGGATGAGGCCTCTGAAACGGCTGGAGAATATTAATGAAAGGTTCCTTTTTTATATATCTCTTTGATAGTGGGACGCGGCAGAGAGCCTTAGGGTGGGGGCGGGGGGATGGGATGGTTCCAGATGATGAAATTCCATTCCATGAATGGTGTCTCAGTTGGCACTTTATGATTGGATTTATCAACGTTCGTGTTAAGCTTTGGGTTGGTATCAAGGCTCTCTCTCTCTCTCTCTCTCTCTCTCTCTCTCTCTCTCTCTCTCTCTCTCTCTCTCTGTTTAAAATGGTCGACTGTTGGACAGCTGTCAGATATTCTTGGAATACAAAAGATTGAACATCTGAAGGGAAAGAATTAGACCTAAACCATGAAACCATCGATGTTTAATAACTTATTCTATGGCATATGAGATTTTTGTGCTTTTAGTACAAACCATGAGAAACACGAACGACATCATTCGTAATTTCCAATGGAGTTTTCATAAATGTCTGTCTTTAAGTGCGAGTCCGGTAACATGGCTTCCTTGGAATCTGTTTCGTGCATTCTTGGTGGACTGTTTAGGTAGGTTAACGGCCATGCTTCCCCATGCTTAGGCCTGGACTCAGGATGAAAGCTTATTTTTGAAATATAATAAAGGAATATTTTGCATCTATATATATCTATTATATGGTACGGATATATGGGTATGGGTATGGTTCGGATATGGATGTGGGTTATGATACAGATATGGGTATGAGTATGGGAACTAGCAAATGCGAGCGATAGCGATTGACTTTAGTATGTTATATATAGATATATATATATATATATATATATATATATATATATATATATATATGCTTATGTGTGTTTTTATATACATACAACACACGCACACACCATATACATATGCTATACGTATATAAATTACTTATTCATACAGACACTTAAGATTCAGCATCAAAGTTGTTTGTCGATCCTAATGCTTCCCTAAGGCTAAATTTTGAAACCGTACGTAAGCATATTGCGAAATTGAGTATTATCAGTATTTAGACGAAGCCAATAAGAAAATGTCGCCATATGACATCTAGTAAATGTCCTCGGCGATAACGTATCGTACAGATTCTGACTGACTCAGTTAAGCATCCTTCACTGAACATCTTACAAACCTCGTTATCTCCCGACCTTCTACCATTCATGTAACCCTTAATCTCCATCCCACTCTCCTCCCCTTCCCTCCTTCCATTCCATCCTCTCTCCCTCTTTCAGGAAAGGTCTGGAGGCCTCTAGGCGCGGCGGCAAAAAATATAGATCTGTCTCTTTCCCAGTCTTATCAAGAGTTTGTATCGCCTTATCGGAAAGGAACCTGTCGACTTCGTTTCTTAACATGAACTGTTGTTTCCGAGGCGCTTATAAAAGGCTTTTCTTTTGGTCCTTTTTTGTTCATTTGGTGTTTGCAGTATAAAAATTCACACGTCGTTGAGATGTAGTACTTCTCATTTCCACTTGTTTGCATGTGAAATTGTAGACGTTGTTTATGTGGTAATTTGATATATATATATATATATATATATATATATATATATATATATATATATATATATATATATTCTATTTCATTTTTCTCAGCTCTAAGTGGGTCCTGATTTTCATAGCTTTTCTTGAATCTGCCTCGTCTAAGCAAACCATTTATGCATAAGTTGTAATGAATTTTAATGAACTTTCATTAGTGTCTAGGACATAGGACCAACAGGCAAAACAAAGGCCCAGCCTTGAAAACTGGTATATTGTCTAATTCATATAGTACCTACCAGCCTATTCTCTTTCAAGGTTCAAGTCCTTGAAAGCGATTTGGCTAATTTAGCGAGAACAGCTGCCATGTAGTATAAGTAAGTAGGCCTCCATTAAACTGTAACCCTCTGATGAAAAAAAAAAAAAAAAAAAAAAAAAAAAAAAAAAAAAAAGGTTACGCGATAAGTCCAGGGCCACAACTCGATGATACATCAGATAACATTTGGGAGAACGAAGTGCCTTTATAACAACATCGGATCACTACAGTAACGGCTGGGGCCATTAGGACCACTTCTCCTCTCGTTATATCTCCATTAAAGATGCAAATAGCATCAAGGGAATAACGCCGAAAGGAGAGAGAGAGGAATTCGCATAATGGAGGGACAGCTGGATTTAATGGCAGATAGAGAAATGTAAATAGATTGTTCTGTTAAGCATGAAAATGCCCATTAGCATAGGTCTATTTTTTTTTTCATTTTCTTAAATTTAGGCCTGAAGGCTTTGATGGCCGTTGAGGCCTTATCCCACCTCCTAACACCTTCTCCCCCTTCCCCCACTACAGTTTGCACGTATTCAATTTGCCTTCGTCTGGTTTATTTATTTATTTATTCATTTATTTATTTATTTTTCTATCGTCTACATATCCCCCTTCCCTATTTCTCCAAATGGGAATCATCAGAAAGTGGGTTCAGTGCTGCTATATGTGTTTTTTCCTTGTAATTTAGTTATTAGTAGGTTCTTTAATGTTGATTTTTGTTATTTATTCAGTTGATTATTGTTACTGAAAGCTCTGGTTATTAGTAAGCTTCTTTAATGTTTATTTATGTTATTATTTATTAGATTAATTATTAATTGTTACTGAAAAGTTAACGAATTATGTACTGGATTTATAGCTAACTGCTGATCAGCGTAGTACGTAAGTTGTAGATGGTATTTAAATTGCACAAACCGGACACTCACGAGTGAGTATGTATGAAGCGATTATAGTTATTATCATATAAATATTTAGTAATTGAAAGTTTTTCTGATACAGAGGGGATGCAATTCATAGAACTTCAAATGTCTCATGTGGCTGGAATAGATATTTTGTGTTTTCAATATATGGATTTTTTCCCACTTACGGGGACGTACGTGATAGTGTTGCCTTTTTGGGATGAGGTTGCTAGCTCCACAAGTATGGGGGGGGGGTTTTATATGCCGACGCCGTCTGGCCTTTTGTTGTGGCCACCCATTCATCTAAAGACCAGATAAAACGTAGCTTAAATTCGCTGAAAGAATTACCAGAGGCACAGCGCAATAATTATTACTTATTATTGTTATTATTATTATTATTATTCTTATTATTATTATTATTATTTATTTATTTATTTTATTATATTATTATTATTAATAAATATTTTATTATAATTAAATATTATATTTATTTATTATTATTATTATTATATTATTATTATTGTTTATTATATATTTATTTTTTTTTTATTCATAGTTGGAACAAAGGAGATAACGCGTTTGTTTTTATTTATTTTTTGCATTTATCATTAACAAACAATGGAGTCTGGCATCCAGACAAGGCCTGAGAGTGTATAATATCACCCGTGTAATCTGAACCATTTTTAGTCACGTGATAGGCCTAGCCTTTTGTGAGCGAATATGGGATCACATCTCGCATAGTTGGAAGGTCTGTCGTGCTTTTTTTTATATAATTCTCTCTCTCTCTCTCTCTCTCTCTCTCTCTCATCTCTCTCGTCTCGGGATCTTTTCCAGTAGGCCTAATCTCGGATTTTTTTTTTTTTTTTTTGGTCGCAGTTTAATACTGATGTCCGGACGAAAGCAATGTTTGTAGTACTGGGCAGTGTGGGTTTTTATGTTTGCAAATGTTTTGTCACTATAGGTTTCAGGTCTAGCAACGTTTTCTGACAGTATATTTTCGTTTTTGTTATATTCATATATATATATATTATAGATATACATATAATATCATATATATAATTATATAACAATGTATGTGTGGATGCGTGCGCTTGCTGATATTTTGATTAATATTCTTTTTAGTTATTCTTCTAGGCACTCAGATGGAAATTGAATCATTAAAATCAAAACATCATAGATTATAAGATCAGCATCCACGTGTCACGGAGCACTATGCCAAGGCTAAATATGTCATAGGCTCTTTTGTGCCCACCTTTATATTCTGGGGATATTGGGAGATTCGTATTTCTCTGGAATCCTTAATTCTTGTTTAATATTAGACCAATTTTTCTTCGGAGTCGAATCACGCGCCTTTTCGTTCTTTGATTAAGCTGTATTTAGATGTCAAATACCCAGGGCATTAGAGTAATTTACTTGAAGTTTATGTTACATAGTTCATGTTCGAGATTCAGTCGTTACAAAGTTATATCTAATTCGGAATTGAAAGGCTCGCTAGGCTGTGTACACGTTCCTGATAAATATGGTCTGCACATTTTAATGGATATCTACACGTGATCGTATATACCTTTGTTCGTATTCTTAGGATGCATGTCCTTCAGATTTAACCACATTCCCTTAGTGTAATAGGCTGCTACTATGTATTTACTAACGTTCATTCATTTTTTTTGGGTGCATTATTGACGCGTGTAGATTTTGTAAAATGTTTTTATATGAGGTGGAAACTGAATGAAAATTTTATTTTGGTAATGAGGCATTTTTTAAGTCAACAATGCACTTCCAGCGTCGTGCCGATGGCCAATGCTCTTGTTACCTTGTTTTACAACAGTAAATCAAAATGTCAGTTCGATCCCTCAAATAATGACGAAGAAAATGGACTCTTTTTTTTTTATTTATCGTGGAGCCTGTGACCAGCTCCCAACTCATTCGCTAGCCAAGCCACATCCGTACAATAGAGAGTGAAGTTCGCTCAACTTTGTTTAACTTATTATTTATCAGTCTTAATCGAAGAATAATGTTCCTCGCACACCGTGAATGGTTCTCATCTGTCTCTGTTTTTTTTTTTTTGCTCTCCCTCTCTCTCTCTCTCTCTCTCTCTCTCTTCTTACATCTCTCTTGCTTTCTTTATTTTCATATCACGTCCATTCCGGTTTTTGTGGGAGTTTTTTTCGGGGAGGCTATACATTTTTTTTCTGTTATCTGTGATATCAGAGTGGGAATTAGAACTCTCTCTCTCTCTCTCTCTCTCTCTCTCTCTCTCTCTCTCTCTCTCTTTGAGGGACCTAGGGGAACCCGAACGAGCTGTAAGGTCTGTAAGGTAAGGTCTCTCTCTCTCTCTCTCTCTCTCTCTCTCTCTCTCTCTCTCTCTCTCTCTCTCTCGTTTCCTAAATTGGTAAGAAATTTTGAGAGTATTTGTCGTGAACTTAAGCACCGAAGAAAATTGAAAGATAAATAACTATAGCTAACATGAGGTGAAACCTTTTCTCTCGGTAATAGAGAGAGAGAGAGAGAGAGAGAGAGAGAGATAGAGAGAGAGAGAGAGAGAGAGAGAGAGAGAGAGAGTAGCCACCTAATAAAAGATGAAAACCTCTTCCATCTGTAAAAGAGATTGCTAAGGAGAGAGAGAGAGAGAGAGGAGAGAGAGAGAGAGAGAGAGAGAGCCATCTAAGTAACAGCTCGATCCTCATTTAGATGAGGAGGAGCGTCGTTGTCACCCAGATCTAGATGAAGGCGTTTAAATCGAGGGCCCCTCCGTCTAGGACTCATTATCGTGGCCGAGGAGACTACGCCCTAATGATACCCGACGACACTCCTCATTAGCCTGAAGTAGGTATAGGCCCAAGGGGCAGGGAAATTCAGTGGGAGTTGCGTAGGCTGCGGCGATGGATCGGGTTATACGTAAAGTAGTTAGCCAAGTGTATTAGGTGTGTTGGTGTGTGTTCTTGCACATGTGTAAAACACACAAAAATACGTGGGCATTGTGTGTTTGAGGGGATATTTGTGGTGGGGTATGTAAAAATAGATGCAAATTTGCATGCCTTTCCATAAGCGTGTGCGTGCACGCGCAAACATGCATACACACACGCACACACACACACACACACACACATATATATTATAGATATATAAACGATTATAATCCTATAATATATATATATATATATATATATAAAATGTTGCTGGTTTTGACATTGAGATCTAAGGAATTACGATCTCATTGTAATTTAGTCCTGAAAAGTAGTAAAAGGTTACCTTCTATCGTAGTATCTGTCCGGATGATAGCAAAATAGTACTTATAGCATAAGCATATATTATACAGCGATTTTCATCACTGGTAGCACTTCGAAGCAGTAAGATGATCAATATGATATTGACAGCTGTCATCGTATTATTAAATCAATGTCCCTTTTATGATAATGCCATTCATTATTTATGTGACAGTTTTTGAGAGAGAGAGAGAGAGAGGCGCTATTTGGTTGGTGGACTGAAGACTATTCCTAAAAATGAATGGTGAAATATGCCCTAATGGGAGGTATTACTAAATCAGGTAGAAGGTTTCGAAGCAATGTACTTCTAAGCTCTCTCTCTCTCTCTCTCTCTCTCTCTATAGTTAGATGAATCATCCCCTTTCTCTTTCTTCGTTTTCATTAAGGGATATTTCGCCAACCAGTTAGAACACTCTCTCTCTCTCTCTCTCTCTCTCTCTCTCTCTCTCTCTCTCTCTCTCTCGTTCTCTTCAGCCGTCGATTGGGCCAGGGGGGAAAGGGGAGCAAGAGATGACACACGCCGCCCACACCCTTAGAACAAGCCCTTGCTGTAGGGGCGTTTTTAAGGGCAATTAAAAGTTACACTTTCACTCCACGCCGCCCACGCTCCAGGGTGCTACATTCTTCAGACCCTTTCTTTTCACTTTTTAAACTTTTTCTGGTTTTGCATTTGATTATTTCGAGATGTTGTTCAGACATCATTTTGATGTCAGAGTTTTAATTGATCACTGTATAGTTTTATTCGGTTGAATTCCTGTCTTTTTGGAAAATACTTTATAGATTTTGAAAATACTTTATATATATATATATTTTTGCTGTCGAAGGATTTTCATGTATTATAAAGGTTTATTACATTTGGTTTAGTGTCTCTTTTTATTATTTTACATATTGCTCTCTTTCTGTATTTGCCAATTTTAGCAGATGAATGATTGTTGTTATTTGTATAATTAACAGGAATTACTGTTGTCGCTTTTATGTTGTATTCGTCACCGAAGCTTATGTAATTAAATGTGAACTTTCCAAATTTTGTTAGATGCATGAAGTATCGGCAAACCACTTTTACCTGATGTTACGAATCATCACAACCGGAATGTAATATTAACGGTTCAGTACCGAAGATTATTGGAATATTCTCTCTCTCTCTCTCTCTCTCTCTCTCTCTCTCTCTCTCTCTCTCTCTCTCTCTACATGCTAGATATGAAGGTGCGTGTCCAGTACATACAAAGCAATTTCTAAATAAACAATAAAACGAGACTGATGCAAAAATATTCTTCCTAGTAATCTCTCTCTCTCTCTCTCTCTCTCTCTCTCTCTCTCTCTCTCTCTCTCTCTCTCTGTAGCACGTAATTTTCTTTAGTGAACGGATTTAATGTATCTAAATAGATAAACAAAATTGTGAAAATGATTCCAATACATATCATATCACTTCCCATCATTGTTTTGCTTTATAAATGAAATGTAATTATTTTTTTTTCGTATTATGTGTACTTGTCTGTCAAATCTCATACCAATTTCATTGGAATCTCTTCGTAATCGGTGTCGTGTTAATCCTAGACCTTGATTACTTAAATATCATGGTCAGAGTTTTTTGTAAAGACTATAGACCCTTTAATAGTAGGGCGGGGATTGCTATACTTAGCTCTATCGTCCGACACGCCACTTAACAACTTTAATTTGTTTTATCACTTGGATAAGTGACGTCAACTTTCTCCCATCCAAAGTGGTTCGAGTTATTGTGACGAGTACCACTTGCTGTCTTCTCCTTTTTTTATCATATAATTTTTTCTTTAACTTTTCTAGTCAGATCTGAAAGACACTATAAAATATTTAGGTGTGTTTTTGGGGCAGTAAAATATATAGGTGTATTTTTGGTGAAAGTTGTGGTTATTTACAGACTTAGCTAGTGCAGTTTGTGATTTTAGTTCTAGTTTCAGACTAGTTTGAGCAATATGAAAATTTGAGATATTTTCATTAAATTTGTTCAGTGCACCCCCCCCCCCCCCCCCCCCCCCCCCCCCCCCCCCCCCTCTCTCTCTCTCTCTCTCTCTCTCTCTCTCTCTCTCTCTCTCTCTCTCTCTCTCTCTCGTAGTCATCTTGCTTGGTGAGACGTTCCTGCGCGAAGTCAGATTAATCAACAGATATCACAAGTTTAACAAACGTCTAGAATTTGAGAAATATCTAGAAGTGTTCGTGAACTATCGGTGATAAGATTAGTGTGAAAATAGTAGGATAAAGCGTATTCTAAGTTAGTTTATCAAGTGAAATACTGTAAATCAGAACAAGATGGCAGTAAGTTCCAACTGCGGAAAAAAATGGCGAGATTTAGCTTGCTTGGCAGATTCGCAATACGATGAGGTAGCAGGAAGGGAACTGGCATTTCTGATCTATGAAATCAGCAACAGTCCTAGCCAAAAAGATACAAAGGCATTCATAGATATATTAGAAGGATACAATCCTTCAAACTGGAACAAATCAAATGAAAACATCTTGAAAATAATTGAAGAAGTTCCAAATAAAATCCAAGTGGTCAAGAGACTCATAAAGAAAATATACATAAACCAAAATATTCCGACAAAGAAAATGAATAAGGTGAATCTTGTGAATATCCTAATTGATGCATTAGGAAAAGAATGCCAAAAGCATGTAAACTGTGTAAGGTGTGGTATAGCATAGTTAATCCACAAAACCTAATCAGAAAATGTGCTGCATGCAACATTCCGACCCATCCACAGTGTGCTGAGGTAATGCAAGATATGAGAAAAGACACAAGAATTTTTTGCTCAACATGTCTACCATGGATAGACAATGTTATTAAATCAAGATTGAATGTACAAATAGTTGAGGATGACGAAGAAGAGGAAGAGGAAGAAGAAGAAGAAGAAGGAAAACGGTAAGAGAAGTAACAAAACTGAAATGACAGAAAAGATAAGGAAAATAACAAAGAACAAGATAAAAGTATGGATGCAGAGATACTCATTGATACTACATATGAGGCTATAAGCAGCATACCTACGAAGAAATAAATTACGATATGACAACACATAAGAAAATGCCGAAGAGGCTCTACCCAGATCTACACAATGACGGGAAGAGGAAAAAGTATACAAAAAAGACAAAGTCTGCAACCTTTTGAAAAGAGGGAATTGCAGATTTGGAGAAAAATGTTACTACAAACATCCTAAGGTATGTCACAACTATGAAATATATGGTAAATGTGCATACCTAGTGATGGCTATGAGGATGATTGCAGAGATCTACATCCAAAAATATGCAAAAACCTAAAAGAAGGAAAAGGTAGTGTAAGTTCGACAAAAAATGTAAATATATGCACCCTGTAGCCATGAAAAATAATCAAATAAATAACCAATCAAGTAATAAAATCCAAAATAAGAAAGAAACAAATAAAGAAGGAATGAAGATCAGGTAAAAGAAAAAAGCAAGCCATCAACGAGATATGCAGAGGTGTCCGCAAAAAATTTCAATGCATCAGCTCCAAGATTCTACTCAAGAGATAATAACTGTTTTTATTATGCAAGAGGATATTGCAGAAATGGAGAAAATTGCAGATTCAGACACAAAATGAATAATTATGATGAAGGAAGAACAAATATTATGGAAAAGTTGGATTTTTTAATGTCAGATTTTTGGAAATGAAAAAGAGAACAACATTATACAGAACGGGAAGAGACATGGGGAAATCCTTTATTATTACCAATATTAAATGAAGGAGAAAACAACGCAAACCATCATAGTGATGAATGCGCAGGGTTTAGTTACGAGTAACTCAAAAAGAAAAATAGAGTACTTAGAAGAACTAACCCAAATTGAAAAGAAAATAGATATAATGAATATAAGTGAAACCTGGTATTCCCAAGAGACTGGGAATGATGATCAAATAAAAGGGTTCCAAACTTATAGATCAGATAGAAAAAATAGGAATCAAGGGGGAACCGCAATATATGGGAAAGACAAAAAATAAGGAAAAATATATGAGAAATATAGTAACTCAGAATGTGAACTAATAGCGTAGAATTTGAATCTGAAGAATTAATGAACATAGTAATATATAGACCTCCTAATACTAAAGAGTTTAACTTAATAATAGAAAAATTGGATGATGTATGTAGAAATCACAAGGACTGGACTATTCTCCTATCTGGAGACTTCAACTTTCCTTTCGTAGACTGGAAAGAACGAATAGGAGATTGTGGATGTACTTATACATATAAAAAAGAGAGTAATAGTAGTGCAGAAGATAAGAGGCAATTCGAAAAGCTATTAGATATGCTACTAGAATACAACATTCAACAAATAAATCACCTGCCAACAGAAAGGAAAATACTTTAGACCTAGTATTTGTGAACGAGATGAATTATGTTAAAGAAATAATAGTTTATAATGCGAGTATTTCAGACCATAATGTCATAGAATTAACAGTCCATTCCCCAAAGCAAGTGAAAACAGAGATAAGCAAGAAATGAAAAAGTGGGAAGGATATGGAAAATACAACTTCTACAGTAAAAATATAAATGGTCAGAAATAAATGAAGAATTAAACAAAGATTGGGATAACATTTTCGTAAGTGATGACATAAAGGTAAATACGGAGATATTATATATATTAGAGGAAATAGTGGATAAATATATACCGAAGAAGAAAAGTAAACATCAGTCATGCATACCAAGAGACAGAAGGATCTTGTTCCAGAAAATCAGAAAGTGGAAAAAAGGTCTTGCAAAAGAAAAAAATGCATGGAAAGTTATAGAACTAAAAAGTAAGATAGAAAATGCAGAACAAAAGATTATACAATCAAAAGAAAATGAAAAACGGGACTTGGAAGAAAAAACCCTATTAAATATCAAGCAAAATCCCAAACTATTATACTCATATGCGAAGAAGATGAATAAATGAAGAATAGAAATAGGCCCTCTAAGAATTGAAGGGAGATTAACGAATGAAAAAAAGGAAATTTGCAACATATTGGCAGAAAAACGATATAAGAGAGAATTCACCCCTAGAATAAGATAATGAAGATAATGATATAGAAGTAAGGGATGAAATAGTGAATATTTAGCTGACATAGATATTAATGAAGCTGATATTGTGCAGGCTATTAATGAAATTAAAAATGGAACTGCTGCAGGGCCGGATGGAGTGCCTGCTATTTTGTTAAAGAAAGTAGTTCATTCTATCGCAAAGCCACTTGCAATATTATTAAGACAAAGTGTAGATACAGGCAAGATTTATGATGAGCACAAATTAGCATATATACCCCTACTTTCAAAAGTGGATCAAGACTAGAGGCAAGTAGTTATAGGCCTGTGAGTCTAACATCACATATTATGAAAGTGTATGAAAGGGTAATGAAGAAAAATATTATGAAACATTTAATAAAAAATAATTTGTTTAATAAAGGACAACATGGTTTTCGTACCCGGAAAAAATACACAAACCCAACTGTTAGTCCACCGTGAGAACATATTCAAAAATATGAAAAGCGGAAATGAAACAGATGTGGTTTATTTAGACTTTGCAAAAGCTTTGACAAAGTAGATATATATTAGCGAAGAAAATTAGAAAACACAATATCGTGGATAAAGTAGGAAGATGGTTAAAAGAATTTTTACACAACAGAAAACAGATAGTTATTGCAAACGACGAGAAATCCGATGAAGCCAAGGTAATATCCGGTGTGCCGCAAGGTACGGTGTTAGCTGCAATACTGTTTGTTATTATGATTGAAGACATAGACAGTAATGTTAAGGATTCGGTAGTGAGTAGTTTCGCAGATGACACAAGAATAAGTAGAGAAATTACTTGTGATGAAGATAGGAACGCTCTACAAAGAGACCTTAACAAAGTATATGATTGGGCAGAGGTAAATAGGATGTGTATTTAACTCTGATAAATTTGAATCAATAAATTTATGGAGACAGAGAAAGAAAGCTATATGCATATAGGGGACCTAATAATGAGACAATCACAAATAAGGAAGCAGTTAAAGACCTTGGTGTGATGATGAATAGGAACATGTTATGCAATGATCAAATAGCAATTCTGTTGGCAAAATGTAAAGCAAAAATGGGAATGTTGTTACGGCACTTCAAAACAAGAAAAGCTGAACACATGATTATGCTTTATAAAACATATGTTCGTAGTCCACTTGAATATTGCAATATGATATGGTACCCACACTATCAAAAGGATATTGCACAAATAGAGAGTGTACAAAGGTCCTTTACAGCTAGAATAGAAGAAGTTAAAGACCTTGACTACTGGGAAAGACTACAATCCTTAAAATTATATAGTCTAGAAAGGAGAAGAGAACGCTACATGATAATTCAGGCATGGAAACAGATAGAAGGAATAGCAGAAAATATCATGGAACTAAAAATATCAGAAAGAGCAAGCAGAGGTAGATTAATAGTGCCCAAAACTATACCAGGAAAAATAAGGAAAGCACACAGGACATTAATCCACTACGCACCAGCATCGATAATGCAGCGTCTATTCAATGCGTTGCCAGCTCATCTGAGGAATATATCAAGAGTGAGCGTAGATGTGTTTAAGAATAAGCTCGACAAATATCTAAACTGCATCCCAGACCATCCAAGATTGGAAGATGCAAAATATACCGGAAGATGTACTAGCAACTCTCTGGTAGACATTAGAGGTGCCTCACACTGAGGGACCTGGGGCAACCCGAACAAGATGTAAGGTAAGTAAGTAAGGTAAGGTCTCTGAAGACTTTTCGTAAGACTGAATGGTTATTTATGGCCTAGTAGAAACATTGCTAAATCAGGTGAAAAGGTTATGAAGCAGTGTACCTCTAAGCTCTCTCTCTCTCTCTCTCTCTCTCTCTCTCTCTCTCTCTCTCTCTCTCTCTCTCTCGTCGATCGGGTGCCCGGCTGTCAACTGCCTTCCAATATCCATCATTCACGTTTTCTCTTTTTTTTATCAAGACGTCTATCAGGAGG
This sequence comes from Macrobrachium nipponense, assembly GCF_015104395.2. Taxonomy (NCBI): domain Eukaryota; kingdom Metazoa; phylum Arthropoda; class Malacostraca; order Decapoda; family Palaemonidae; genus Macrobrachium; species Macrobrachium nipponense. The sequence continues at coordinate 79,118,094 of NC_061088.1, forward strand.
AACTCATGACAGACTAGGCCTACCAGGGTAATCGTCTTCATCAGGAGGCTCTTCCTATAGGCCTCTTCCCAGACACGCCTCGATTCCAAGCGATTCTTATGCTCAGGGCAGAGGGCGCAAATATATATAGAAGTGAGAATTCAAGTAGTTATTAGTTTTAAATATTTTGTATATATTTTGTTTTATTTTTTATTTATTATTTTTTTTGGCTAATCTGGGAACACCATATTACAGTTTCAGTTCTTATTTCAGGTTATTATTATTATTATTATTATTATTATTATTATTATTATTATTATTATATTATTATTATTATTATTATTATTCGTAAGATGAACCCTTATTCATATGGAACAACCCCACAGGGGCCATTGACTTGAAATTCAAGCTTCCTAAAATATGGTGTTCATTTGAAAATAGTAATAGAAGGTGATTGTAAATACAGAAAAAGTATTTTTTTTTTTTTCAAAATTTGGAAATATCAGTTTTGAATTTAGGTAGGCTTCAGTTGATTTTTGGAGTTTGTTATATTTGAACGTCAACGAAAATTAAGTTACAAAGTTCGTGGGCTGTTATTATTTAGTTAAATTTAATATCTTATTATACATAATTAAATTTAATATCCTATTATACATAATTAAATTTAATATCCTATTATACATAATTAAATTTAATATCTTATTATACATCATTATTAAATTCACAGTCGAATCTTTGTACTCGCTCTCTACGTAAATCCTTCAGTTGATGATTAACCTGTCTAAAACAAGATTTGATTCAATGACTTTATATATCGTTGGTAGTATAAAACTCGGTCATTAAAAACGGGGACTCCATCACCTTTTAAATGATTCATTGTAGGCGTAGGGACAGAGGTAGACCGAGGATAAGATTTGAAGGTAAATGGAGGGCAGGAGACACGAAGGAGACAGAGTTGAAGCAGAACCGGTATCTATGTGGGAAGACTGGCGAGAGACCAGATGATAAGCCCGCGTGAATTTCAGATCGTTTCTTTATACGTACGAATTTATCATCAAGTTCTAGAATAACGAACGAAGAGACCATTGCACGTTCTCCATAGGCCAATGCGTCTACCCTGGGTAGGGGTAAGAGCTAAGGAATACATTATTTTTAATGATTTTTGTCCCAGTGACGTAGCTTTCTATCTTTACTTTTTTCCAAGTTTCTTAACTGTTCGACTTCTTTAACTGTAATTGGTTGCAATTGTCACTTCTTAATCACGAATAAATCCTTCATGAGAGCGTGTTTTCAGAACTGAGATATATATGACTCGTTGATTTGTGTAAACTACCAGTATAACCAGTCCCCTTTCGTCAGTCCTTTGCCTCTTGCAAGATGAAGAATTCTGAAAGAATCTTCAGACTTGACTCTTGTGTTTATCAGATTTGTAGTTTTGTCAGCCTACTAGAATGCAGGTAACCTTGTGCCGCTTTCGGTTTCGTCATTAGCGACGTATTAGCAGCGTCTGACCCTGGTGACATTTAAATTTTTGTATGTTTGGGTAATCTTTTTATATATTTTTTCTTATTTTCTCCTTAAACATTGCGAAGAATAAAGATTCCGTGATAATTTCTGTGCGTTTATTTACTTACGGACTTTATTAATATTCTTAGGTATTCGTTTTTATTTATTCATTCATTTTGCCTAGCCTGTAAGCAATACAGTTTATCCTTAGGAATTACAAATGACAGACATGTCGTTTTCCCCGAGCTTCCACAAATGTCAAAAACTGTCAAATGGCACAAATAGCCATGGCATGATTATCTATTCCAATTTGAAATCATGTTAAAATTTTCACGTTATATTCAGCTCGTTCATTGCAGATTAATGTACATTATTTTCGCTATTATATTCAGTCCGGTCATTCTGGATTAACGTAAATTATTTTCACGGTTATTTTCAGCCCAGTCATTCTGGATTACCGTACATTATTTTCACTCATTCAACTCGGTCAGTCTGAATTACAGTACATTATTTTCACTTATATTCAACTCGGTCAGTCTGGATTACAATAAATTATTTTCACTCATATTCAACTCGGTCAGTCTGGATTACAGTGCATTATTTTCACCCTCATATTCAGCCCGGTCATTCTGAATTAATCTTTGTTTCAGAGGACTTTCGCGAAGAAGGTGAAAGTGGTATGCTGCGTGGAAATGTATCTCCGTGATCATTTACTTCAGCCTTGTCACAATTTTATGGTTTTGTGTTCTGCGAATTATCGTAAAACGGATGGGTTGTGTTTCACGACGAGAACCTTGTTAGATCTCTCTCTCTCTCTCTCTCTCTCTCTCTCTCTCTCTCTCTCTCTCTCTCTTGTACTGGCTTAGTCGAAAGACTCGAGCTCTTGTTCATATAAGTCAGTTAACCTAATCTCTCTCTCTCTCTCTCTCTCTCTCTCTCTCTCTCTCTCTCTCGTACTGGCTTAGTCTAAAGACTAGAGCTCTTGTTCATATAAGTCAGTTAACCTAATCTCTCTCTCTCTCTCTCTCTCTCTCTCTCTCTCGTACTGGCTTAGTCGAAAGACTAGAGCTCTTGTTTATGTCAGTTAACCTAATCCTCTCTCTCTCTCTCTCTCTCTCTCTCTTCTTCCTCTCTCCTCTCGTTACTGGCTTAGTCGAAAGACTCGGAAGTCTCTTCTCCATTCCTCTCTCCTCTCTCCTCTTCGTTACTGGCTTGGTCGAAAGACTCGAGCCTCTTTTTCATGTCCCTTAACCTAATCTCTCCTCTCTCTCTCTCTCTCTCTCTCTCTCTCTCTCTCTCTCTCTCTCTCTCTCTCTCTCTCGTACTGGCTTAGTCAAAAGACTAGAGCTCTTGTTCATATAAGTCACTTAACCTAATCTCTCTCTCTCTCTCTCTCTCTCTCTCTCTCTCTCTCTCTCTCCTCTCTCTCTCCTTAGCACATCGTATGCGCTCCAAAAGTCAGACTGAAATCGTTCCTTTCAATAATCAGTGCAAATAATTACCAAAACCACTGATGTACAAATTATTTCAGCTCCCCCACCACCCCTTGTCCAGTCACCCTGAGGGTGGGGGAAGGAAGTTGAACACGATCAAATATTTTATCTTCGGTATTTTGCGTGTCTTTCGATTTCCTCATTAAATTTTCTAATTTCAGTTATGATTTACGACTAGGAAATTACGGCAAAGAAAAATGATACCATAGAACATTCCGTTTTAGAAATTAATAATCTCTTTATTATTATTATTATTATTATTATTATTATTATTATTATTATTATTATTATTATTATTATTATTATAGACAAATAAAAGGCAGATAAAATAATAAGTCACCTTTTCTGGTCTGTTAGCATAGAAAAAAAAAATATGATACTTAACAGACCAATTAATTTTAGAGGTGAATAGTTTGTATTATTATTATTATTATTTATTATTATTATTATTATTATTATTATTATTATTATTATTATTTGTCTGTCTCTGTCATCCTACTCGACTGGGTGGGATTTACATAGTGTAGGGTTCCGGGTTGTATCCTGCCTCCTTAGGAGTCCATCACTTTTCTCACTATGTACGTTCATCTGCACGAGTCTGTTATTATTATTATTATTATTATTTATTATTATGTTATTTATTATTATTATTAATTATAGATAAATAAATTGTAACGCCGGCCAGTCAGTATATAATAGAATTTCTCTGTATCCTGGCTTTCACTCGCCTCCGCCAAACGTCATGGAGAAAGCTCTGAATTAGAAACAAAAAGAAAGTCCTTAAATGAAATGGTGGGGATTTAATAACAGGCGAATTACGCCGGGCGATTGGAAGGTTCCTCCTATTACCCGATCCTATTACCCGATTCTTTATCAGGACCATTCGATCAAGCGAGGTACATCCCACGTGATGGCCAAATTCCCCCTATCCCCCCCCCCCCATCCCCTTATGAGGGCCATTGGTAGCTCTTACGTGTCTCTCTTGCCGTTCTGTCGGTTTACACATGGTCCTTAGGCTTTTTTTTTTTTTTTTTTTTGTTTTTTTTTTTTTTTTTTGGACCGAGTTTGTAATAACTGGAATTGCGTAGTCATATCTCGTATTGCTTGTGTATACACACACACACACACACACTCACTCACTCACTCACTGTGGAGTACATAATCGAAAATAAAGTTAAGAATGGGTAAACTGTGGCATACAATTAGAGCACATATGACACTATACACACACCTATCTATCTAATCTATCCTCTATATATTCATAACATACATTATATATATATATATATATAATATATATATATATCTACTATATATTATATACTAGCTATAGATCGGTGTGTCTGTTTAGTGTCATATGTGCATTATTTATCGTATACCAGTTTATTAATCCATACTAACTTTATTTTCGGTAATGCTACCCCCACAGGACTAAAAAATCACCAGCACGACTTCACTTTCTATACATATATATAATCTAGATAGGTGTGTCTGTTTAGTGTCATATGTGCACTTATTTATCGTATACACAGTTTATTTAATCCATACTTAACTTTATTTTCGGTAATGCTACCCCCACAGTGACTTAAAAAATCACAGCACGATTCACTTTCTATATATTATATATATATATATATTATTATATAATATATATATATATAATTATATATATAAAGAAGAAGAGCCCCTGCAAGAATCCCGAATTCGACGTAGGCCTATATAGTATACCGACCGGGCCTTTTGAGATGTTTCCCGGCCGACATTAATTCCTTCGGTTATTACTTTATGTCTCCGTAATCTTGACGTATGAAGAACCGAGCAGCGTCATTTTCTTCCCTTAATTACTCCTAAATTCCTCCTCTGGGCAACAAAACTCAGGCCTAATCACCCCGGCGGTGGTTCGGCCAGCGAGTCGACGCCGACTAATTAGGGAGTGGCATCGGAGCGTTCCGGAAGTTTGTTTCTTTATCTGCCGTTGCAATTTTTTTTTCTGTTTTTCTTTCTTAAAAGAGGGGGTTCTTTAGGTGATTGCTTTGAAAATCATTTTTTTTTAGGGCGGGGGGATGTTTAGGCGATTGCTTTGAACATAGTTTTTTTAGGGGGTGTGTTTAGGTGATCGCTTTGAAAGTAGTTTTTAGGGTAGAGTGGGTAGTGTTTAGGCGATTGCTTTGAAAATAGTTTTTTTAGGGGGTGTGTTTAGGTGATTGCTTTGAAAATAGTTTTTTTTTTTTTTTTTTTTTTTTTGTTTTTTTTTTTTTTTTTTTTTTAGGGTAGAGGTGTTGGTGTTCAGGCGATTGCTTTGAAAATATTTTTTTTTTTCTAGGGGAGAGGGGTTGGCGCTTAGATGATTGTTTTGAAAATAGTTATTTATTAATTATTTATTTATTTATTTTTTAGGGGAGAGGGGGTGGTGTTTAGGTGATTGCTTTGAAAATAGTTATTTTTTTTCTTAGGGGAAGGGCTGTTTAGGTGATTGCTTTAGAACTAGTTTTCATTTTTTTTTTACCTTCTTCTGTATCTGGTCCTGCATTTTGAAAAATATATTCGGAATTATTTTATTTATTTGGTTATATTTCTTTGTTGGCTTGCTTAAGTCATTACTACATTTTGATGGTCAAGAGTACAAGGTTTATATTTTTTTTTCTGCCGCTGCTCTTTTCAAAGTGTAGCTTTTTCTTAATATTTAAAGTTTTCTTATCTGGATATTTTATTTTATTTTAATGTGGTTATTCCACTCCTACGTGAGTTGAATTGTTGGTCGTTACTGTATGATGTGAGTGCGTCAGATGCGATTGTAGATGAACATATCCTAATTTTGTCAGACTAAGTTGTATATGAGCATCTTGCCAACTTTGTATTAGTTGTATTGTTATTAGCCAGTTGTACTCATTAATTTAGTTTTCCTATGTATACGTATCCCTATTATTTTACTCATTGTCATTTTTCTTTTTCTTTACCATAAAGTAAGTTAGTAGGTATCGGTCGATGTCTTAGCGAAAACTATTGAGTCCAGTTTACTTATATGAATGTAAACTATATTTGCATGTATAGCTTATGAATCGATGTGTGTGTGTATGCCCGCACTCATTACGCTTTTGTGTTGTTCGATATACGTTAGGAATGACATTATTCTAGAGTGCAAGTGAACTGAAGTGATTTCTTAGCACGAGATAACAACGTTATTCGCAATGGTACTCAGAGTTTGTTGGCTGTTTCTTAGTCCTTCGCTAGAACAAATGGTGTCTCTATAAGAGTTTTCGAATTATGTGAAGTACCATTGGATAGAGGTAGAGTGAATTAGATATTAAAGGACATTTGTAGCTCGATGTATGTATATGAATCACGGTAATGTGATATGACTTATATTAATGGCTACGTGCTGTCATAAGCACTACAACACTACCGAGGTCGAGGTGGGTTAATGCTGGCTCCAAATCAGCGAATACCTGAGCGCGAAAGGTATTTGAGGGCGAGAGACGGCATTAATTTATAGCCTCATGCGGTGGTGGAGTGGGTAAAAGCTTCACTGACGTTCCTGGATTTATATGGTGCCCTGGGTTCGCGCCTGGGCGCCACCAATTCTATTATCGTCTAATAAAATTCCCCTTCGGTTAAGCATATTTGAAAATATATTAATTCCGAGGGAGAGTGAATTAGATATTAAAGGACATTTGTAGCTCGATGTGTGTATATGAATCACAGTAATGTGATATGACTTATATATATATATATATATATATATATATATATTTATATATATATATATATATATATATATATATATATATATATATATACGTGTGTGTATGTGTGTTCAGCCGCATTTTTTTCGTTTTCTTTTAACTGTATGAAAAGACGCTGTTGTTCTACTGAAGGCTTCATTTCGTTTACAACACTCGGAAGTGTTTGGTATATCAGAACTGTATATTATCATAAACAACTCTCAAGATCGAGGAAAAAGTATTTGTCACAAAAACGTCTCCACATCGCTGGGTACACACACACACAAAGCTTAGTATAGTACTAGATGAAATGTACCGGTACACATAACAAATTGCCCAAGTGTTGTGCTTCCGGCGTTATTGCTCATCATTCACAATGCTGACACATTCTTCTGAAATGCAGCGCATGCCACTCTTATCCAAAACACAATGCTCATCGGGTAAAATAATTCGTTCGCCAGCGAATCTCCATCTGATCTCTCTCATTCATTCATGTATGATCAACGAAATCCCTCTTGTTTTATTCAGTTTATCTGATATTGTCTCGTATAGTATAGGTTTAATTCTTTTGGCATTACCTCCCTCTTACCGTATTTGGACCCTCAACCTATAGAAAATGCTACACTGGTGTTTTGGGGATTTGTATTACTGAGAAATCTGATGTTGCTCACTCAGTCAATATGTTTTGTCAGCATGGTTATTCCTGTTTCATCGCGAGTAGCGGCCGTCTACTTATACATTATTTCGTATGGTTAACCGAAAATATACGTTAGTTTGTTAATGCAGTGTCCAACTGAATGACTTCTTAACATGGAGTTATTGATGCCTCAATTATGCTGACCGTTGTAGCTACGTAAGAATGTGACCAGTGCATATTTTACTCAAGTAATTTTTTTTATTTTATAACTGTTTTCATTTGAGGTGAGTCCTCGATTTTTCCTAACCTACAGACGTTTGTTTATAAAGGTAGTGTTATCCCTTCTGAATGTTCATTGCAGGAAATCGTAATGTGAGAACTTTATCTTTTTTGATTAACGTTGTCACTAAGCAATTGTCATCTAGAATTATTTTCATAGTCTTACCTTGGGTCTCTGAAAATGTTTTTATCATTCTAGATAATTTAGTTTTTAATGAATTTTTTTTAACGTGGTCAGAAAACACCTTTTGTGTTTCGTTCTGTATATCTTTGTTTTCTCTTGGTTTTTGCGACAAAACAACGTCTTTTTGCTTGAAGTGGATGTATTTAAGACCTTAGAAAAATCTTTTAAAGTTGTTCATAGAATTATGTTTCCAATTTAACCTGAAATTTCATGACCATTAAACACTGGGCCTCGTGTAGCATTGCTGAGGGTTTTAACCGATTAGCATCAACCAACTTCTTCCATTCTTTCACTTCAAAACTGTTATTATTTAGTGTACAGTAGTCAGTGGGTTTTGATTTTTTTTTTTTTTTTTTTTTTTTTTTTTTTTTTTTTTTTTTTTTTTGCTATTCTCTTTGCTTAAAAGAAAACTTCCCGGTGAATCTGAAAAAAGAGCGCCACCGGCCAGAAGCGACTTGAACTATGTTGTAAATGAAGTGCCCTTCTATGCACCATTGAGGACTCTCACGCATTCAACTCGTCCGTCACACTCAGCCTTTGCAGATGGCTCCCCTTTGATTCACTTAAATAAAAAAAAGAAAGAAAAAAAAGGTAAGCTCACAGGAAAGAAGGGGAGAAGGGATCGTGAAAGCCTCATTAACCAGCAGGTATTCGCAGGTGAGCAACGGCTCTCTCTCTCTCTCTCTCTCTCTCTCTCTCTCTCTCTCTCTCTCTCTCTCTCTCTCTCTCTCTCTCTGTGATTGACATGTTAGACTCCACAGTTGTACTACGTTGTTACAATAAAGGCGGTTTTTATTACTGTCGTCTCCCAGATGCACCGCGGACATATCTTTCTTGTTCTGGTGGTATTCCATGAGAGAAGGAAGTGGACTTATGCATTTGTATACGTATAAAAGGACCACCCTCTTGTACGCGCGCGCGCGCACACTCATACACTATAATTATAGTATGTCGTCGCCTTAATTGTTTATTCGGTTACCATTAGTGAAAATTGGATTTCAAGAATCGTCATTATTTAGGTCATTAATATCAAGAGTGAAATCCAAGGGGAGAATTAAAATTGGCTCAAATTTAACACCATAGATCATCGTTGCCGGAAGGTGGGGGGAAGGGGGGGGGGGGGGGGGGGGGGGTAGAGGGTAGTTTAGATATCGATTGCATTTGACATCGAACACGATATACCCAAAGGACTTCCCAGAGACCATTGTTACTCCGGTGGTCCCCGTATGTGGGTATTGCCGTCCGCACCTCATGCGGCGCACTGTAGGCATTACTTACGGTTCTTTGCAGCGTCCCTTCGGCCCCTAGCTGCAGCCCCTTTCAGTCATTTACCATACCTCCGTTTATATTCATTCTTCCGGCTTACTTGCAATCCTCTCCTAACAATTGTTACCATAGTACAACTGCAAGGTTTTCCTCCTGTTAATCCTCTCAAACCTTTCTGATCTCAGTTTCCCTTTCAGCGCAGAATGACCTCATGGGTACCTGTGCTTGGCTTCGAACAGAATTATATACTCCATTCCATTCTGACTCCGATGGTTTCCGAGGAGAGTTGGTCTTTGAAAGTAATTGGCAACTGTCTGTTTTATTCTTCATGCATTTTGGATTTACAAACTCTCCGGTGGACACGTATCCAGTCACTGTGCCACCGACGTCCTACGCTGACTTGAATTCTTAGATCGATGGGTCAATTTCTGTTTGATTTTTATTTTCACTGTTATCAAGTAAGCTGAGTCAGTAGCTGCTTCAGTTTCCCGAATGATTATAGTTTATTGTCTTTCAAAAAGATAGTTTACCCTTCCTTGAAGGTATATAAATGTCCTGATGTGATGTAATGATAAAGACTAAAGGTAAACTGGTTAATTCGTTTAGTCAATTACTGTTCCACTGT
>NC_061088.1:79135284-79150284 GCF_015104395.2 Macrobrachium nipponense
GATGCTTGTTTATTGAGCTGTGTAAGACGTCCTTTTTAGAGAGGCTGTTTAGGACGCATTTTTGCATGCATGTTATGCGTAGTAATGCTAGTTTCTTCCATCTTTGTAATATTATATATAACGTGTATTGTTGTCAAATGAACGTCTTTCCCCGCAGCTCTGAGTTCGAATTTGAATGGGAGGCTGCCCTCGACACCGTTGGGGTAAAATTTCACGTAATCTCCCATAAAGTATCTCCTGAAAGGGTCTTCTTAAAAGTAATTATTCGCAGAGATTACCTTAGACCATTTTGAATAGGCCCCCTGTAACCTTTTTTTTTTTTTTTTTCTTATCGCCTGAAGGAGCTCAGGTGTAGGTTCCCCCTTTTGAGACAAACCCTCAATTACTATAATCTAGAAACACGTCCCCGTGCCCCCTTCCAGTTTAGCCAGTGATTCTGTACAGCCCTCTCTCTTCTCTCTCTCTCTCTCTTCTCTCTCTCTCTCTCTCTCTCTCTCTCCTTTTATTTTATCCCTTCTGTCCATCTACCTTCTTTTCCCTCCTTCCTTCTGTCCAGTTTAGACCTCCCTCCTATATTTTAATCTTTTCCTTCTCTCCCCTACCTTCTTCTTCTTACCCTACCTCTACCATCCCTTCTGCTTTAATTCTTCCATCTATTCACCACCTTCTTCCAAACTCTGTCCCTTCCTTCGTCCCCGCAACCTATTTGAATCTCTTCCTTCAGTCCTCTATCTTCTTACCCTACCTCTACCATTCCATTGTTTTATTTGAATTCTTCTCCCTCCTTCAAGTTTCTTGCCTTGTACTATTCCCCTATCCTCCCCCTTTGGCAGTTCCAGCTTTTTCTATCCGCCTCCGTCTACGCTAGTTCACTACGTTACTTCTCCTTTCCCCCTCTTTCATACATTCCCTGCATCACGTACTAGCAGCTTCTTCCCTCTTCTCTTCCTCTTCTCCCTTTCGTCGGATGTGGTGATTTCTCGTCTGCGGCCGGAGATCTTATCACAAGAACCAACCTTTGCATATCAATTGAAATGGATAAAAGGATCGACTTAAACCCATGTTTGTGGATGGTAATGACAAGGTTTTATTGATTTTGGCCTGTATTTTTTTTCAAGGTTTTTTGGTGTTTTATATATTTTTTTTATTGATTTTGTATTTTTTCCTAGTATTCTACTCGTACTTTAAGGTTATTGTATTTTGTATTGATTTTGTTTAATTTTTTAGAGTATTGTGCTCGCATTTTAAGGTTATTGGTGTTTTGTGTGTTTTTTTTTATTTTGTGTTTTTGTCCTCTTATTGTCTGTGTTATATTTGTCTATTTTTCCTGCTGGAAATATTGGATATGGGGATTACAAGATGGCGAAATATTTGTGGTTCAGTGGTATTCTAGAAGTTCTTTGAATTTGATATTGTGAGACCCAGTTTCATAAATTTTTCAAATTGGTTGCATTTATCAGATGGTTATCGTTATTTTAATGTTCTTTTTAAATTGAAATTTGACATCATACTAATGTTTTATTCACAGAAGTGGAAAGATGTTTTGATTTTTGTTAGATGCATTCTGTAAACACTTTCCGGTTGGAGGTGTTTATTGTAAAAGTATGCGTACTGTAAGGCTATCGTTCAAATAAACAATGATAGAAGGGCATAATTTGTAATGCGAAACAGGTAATTGTTATTGTTGTACATGGATGGTACAGGTATTTACATTGGGATATAAATCACCACAGATACCAAGCCACTAAATACCCGGTTGCATAAGAATCATTAAGAGAGAGAGAGAGAGAGAGAGAGAGAGAGAGCCTTTACTCATACCTAAGTGTTCAGCTGTCAAGTAGGCTCCAACATCTCAGTGTAATCCCCATGGGAGTATGAAACAATTATTAAAAGAAAGAGTAACCCATTAGTCATTCTTCAGCGTTTCCCCATCAAGAAGGCTTAAATACCTAATCCAGCATCCCGGTGTGATTCGACGGAACCTTAGAACAATTAATCACTCGAACATGTAACTCGAAGGAACAATGGTGTAAGCGCGACTCGGTATTTTCAAGTGGGACCTTTTGTCACTGTAGGGAACCCGCTGCGATTTGGGACGAAGATGGAATTAGAAGAGCGAGGTTGTCCTGGGAGGTCCTCGAAGGACATCAAAAAAGAGGTGGAGGGAGTGATGAAGGGTTTACAAAGGGTATGGATAGGAGGAGGAGGAGGAGGATAGCATGGATAGGCTTAGTGAGGTTGGGGGAAGGGGAGAGAGAGAGAGAGAGAGAGAAAGGGGGAATGAAGTAATTTTCGTACCGTAAAAGGCATGCCTCTCTGTACCCGAAATGTTTAGTCATTCTTAAAGCGCGGCTTTAAAATTGAAGACATAACATTCACGAGAACATCACCAAGTGAAAAAGATAATCAGAGTCATGGGAATTTGGAGTCATACTTTTATCATTTTTTTAGCATTTAATGAGAAGGTTTTGTTATTGAAAGATGTTTGAGACTTCAGAGAATAATCAGATCTCAGAAAACTGAATTTTGTATGATTTTATTGCCTAGATTTTAATAAAACGTTTCACACTGAACAAAATATTGATTGAATTATGAACTTAGTAAAGTCTATAAACAGATTTTCATTCGACAAGGAGTTACAAGGTTTAGGATGTCTCAAAGACTTTTTATTCCATCCGGGTGGACTACTGGCTCTTGCCAGTAGTCTAACAATGTTATTTTGGAAGAGAGAGAGAGAGAGAGAGTCAAAGTCAAAGTCAAAGTCAAAAACCTTTATTCCATTATAAAATGGTTATTCTGCTACATTACAATATAAAATTATCACATAAAATTCACAATAATTGGATTGTAAAATTTTAGGATATATATACATTCAAGTAAAATTTAAGAAGTATTGCTTAAGTTTCCTTTTGAATAACTCAGAACTAACATCATCTATACATTTCTTACTTCCAGAGGTAGTTTATTCCAGCAAGCTGGGCCCCGGGCCCCTTATTGCCATCGAGCGTGAACCCAAATCTGTTCGATAGCTGTCTACATATAGATTTTCATTCTGTCTTGTTAATGCATTCCTACAATTACCAACTGTAGGAAATGTGTATAGCCAGTTGGGATATTCTTTTCTCAAACTTTTAAAAACAAAAAACACAAACATACGTACATACACTTTTTTCTTTTAATTTTATCCACTTTAATTGCTGGTGGGAGGGTTTGGGGTGATGTGATCGTGTTTTTTCACCCCAATAACGGCTACTCTACCTGCAAAGTTTTGGATTTTTTGAGCTTTTTCCATGTGCATATCATTTGTTACTCCCCATATCTTAATACAGTAGTTTATTACACTCAGGACCAGGCTTTCCACAATCAAGGCTCGAGTAGTATCATCAAGTAATCTTTTACTCTACTTAGATACATTAGAATGCCACTGACTTTTCTACTCAGCTGTCGTCAATGTGATACTGAATGTCATATACCTGTCCATGTGTAAGACCTAGATTTTTCACATGTTGACTTATCTTTACTTTATCCCCATCGCATTTTATTACAATGTCATCTGGAATTTTGCTAATATACTGTGAGCTACCCACAAACATGCACTGCGTTTTGGTGGCATTTAATAATAGCCCTTTCCTTAGAAAATATTTCTTAATTTTGAGCAATATTAGTTCAGTCCTTTTAATCAAGGCATCTAGATTTTCTAATTGATCAGCCAAAAGAACTTGGGTGTCATCAGCATATTGAATTAGCAGGCAGTTTTCTATGTATTTAATCATATCATTTAACGTAGATTAAAAAAAGAATTGGGCCTAGGACAGATCCCTGTGGGACCCCAAATTCAACCTTTTCAATACAAGAATTTACGTCTCCTAATCTAACTACCTGACTCCTATCTCCCACGTAATCTCGAAACCAAAAAGTATCAATGTGATGTTCCTTAAGAGATTTACACATTTCATCATGGTTAACACTATCGAATGCCTTTGATAGGTCGCATAAAATTAATATGGAAACTTTTTTTCTATCAATATTTTTATAAATTTCATCTGTTAATTTCATCAAAGCTGTTTCTGTTGATAAACCTTTACGGAATCCATGTTGAGTGTTAGAAATCAAATTATTTTTAGAGAGAGAGAGAGAGAGATAGTAGGAGAGAGAGACGAGAGAGAGAGAGAGAGAGAGAGAGAGAGTGGATGAGAGGAGAGAGAGAGACTGTGACGGCATGAATTGCAGTTCTTTTTCATGTTGAAAAAAGTAGGCCTGTTCCCTGTTTGGTTTCTGTCAAAATTATAGCAGAGAGCGGAGAGTAATGATAGAAGAATTAATATTTGTCACTTTATTTTCCTTGCTTTCTTATTTTTTTGTCCCATTCGTCGATAGGCAGTAGTTTTTGGGCTGCCCTTTCCTGCCCTGTGAACACTGACAAAGTTGATTGAGGATGGATGAAGATTGATATGAAAAAAGGACAAAAAATCATGAAATAAAAATTGAGGAAAAGGAAGCTGAAGGAAATTCGAAAGAAAGCTAAGACAACATGATGCGACGTGAGAAGAGAAAGATTAATTAGAAACGAAATAAGTTCATAACAAAAGTGTGGGTATCTGTAAGATGAAGATAAAAGATAACTGATAAAATCCAAGAGGCTGGAAGAAGAGGAGATACAAATATCAGAGTAATTAGTAAACAAGATTTTACAAAAATGAAGAAAGTTAGAGGAATAAAAGGCATGAAAAAAGAAAGAAAAAAAAGGCAGCAGGGGAATGGCTGATAGAATCCACGTTGTCCGAAGAGAGGAGATACAGATTTCAGAGGAGGTAATAAGGGGGCGTGGCTCTCCTCAAAAGGGGTTTGAAAGGGGTAAAGAATGACTTCACAAAAACCCTCTTTCGAAGTCCCTTGTCATGTGACATGGCCATAACAACGTTTGGTGTTAACTTCGGGTGAATCGTCCTTTCAGATCAGGATTATTGTTGTTGACCATAACAAGTCAGTCTTTGTCAGTAAATAAAGAAGGATTAGCGTTCTTTTATAGGTTAAGTATATCTTTTTGTTATTTCTCGCCTGTTTGTGGGAATGAAAGTGAGAGATAATGTACATTTGTCGGTGGATTATTTTCACGTTTTAGAATGTCAGATTTGGATATAAGAAAAATGGAATGCTTATGTACGATAAATGGGTTATTAATGGCTTTATCACACTAGTCTTAAAAAATAAAAATCAAAAATATATTTCTTTATTTTGGTTATTTTATTCGTGCCACGTTGTCTTTGTGAATGGAACTTTGAAAAGAATAAATTTACCGGTATATGTCTAGTTGGTCATTTTGTTATTTATATATTCTTTCATTTTTGGTGATATAATTAATTTGATTATTGTGAAAGGAATGACTACAGGTTGTAGTTTTATTTGCAATCAATATTCCATAATTCTGCAAAGATGCTTACTTTTGGTGTGAGTAGTATTCATGATAAGATGTAAGTTATATACATCACTATCTTTTGGCAGTAAATCTTGGTTTCCAAATAGCATCCGAAATATTGGCATTAAACTTTGGTTTCGAAAACTTACTAGGAATCTTTGAATTAAACTTTGGTTTTAAAAAAGCACTCGAAATTTTTGAATTAAACCTCGGTTTCAAAAAAGCACTCGGAATCTTTGAATTGAACTTTGGTTTCAAAAATGCACTCGAAGTCTTTGAATTAAACTTTGGTTTCAAAAATGCACTCGAAGTCTTTGAATTAAACTTTGGTTTCAAAAATGCACTCGAAGTCTTTGAATTAAACCTTGGTTTCAAAAAAATACTCGAAACCTTTGAATTGAACTTTGGTTTTAAAAAAAGCACTCGAAATCTTTGAATTAAACCTTGGTTTCAAAAAAGCATCCGAAATCTTGTCCTTAAACATTAGCTTTACATCCGTTTTTAATTCAGAGAGGGAAATTGTCCCCAGTAGACATTAAAATCAGGAAATGCGCGAGGTTATGATTATATTCCAATGACGTTCTCCAAAATAAGTATCAGAAATAATCCCCGACTTGGTAATAAATTCATATTTGATTTCTACACAATTTAGGGCATAACAAGAAATTAGCCACCTGTGCCGGAGAATCGCAGTTATGGTTAAACCCCCATCCCCCCAAAAGGAATATTCATTGTATAAAGAATTTATCATAATAAATATCATAGATTAAACCTCAACCGAAGAATAAATACAGCAGAAATCCTTCTAGAGTGGTCAGAAACCTAATTTATATATCTTCCTGTACAGGACTTTGGCAAGGAAATTAATCCTTTTGTGCCCTACAGAAACTCAGTCAGGGTCATATACCCAGAAGACAGGTGAGCTCCGGAGAGAGAGAGAGAGAGAGAGAGAGAAAGTTCTAATGGTCATCCATGACCAACTGGCGAACAATAAAGAGATCGGTTGTGTCTGTTGGGGGAAGGTGAAGGAAAGAAATGTTAATGGCAGTCGACTCCTTTTGTGTCGAATCAATGGGAGTCTGTTTTTAGGGTCGACGGTCGTGCTGGATTGTGATCGACGGGAGGTTTCACTCCCCCCATTCATGCTGCCTTTGCTTTTTATTCCCCCTTTTGATTATCTTAATGAAGGTCGCGATAAAACTCGCAGTATTGATGGGCGGAGTTTTTTCTTGCGGTGGTGGTATTTTTTATTTTTTTTATATGGTAAGCCGGAATTTTATTTTATTTTTTTTTATTGGACGAGGTACGAGGGAACTTGGAAGTGTCCTTACATACTATTCAACAGACATTCTCTCTCTCTCTCTCTCTCTCTCTCTCTCTCTCTCTCTGTAGAATTAAAGTACTTTTTGGAATCATTTTATATATATATATCTATATATATATATATATATATATATAATATATTATATATAGATAGATATATATTGTTTATATAATATATATGTAAAACTATATATATATATATACTATATATCTATATTATTTATTTATTTGTTTTTTATTTATTTTATTTATTTGTTTATTTCTTTATTTATATATCTCAAAATACCCACACAAATTACTGTGTATATATATTTATACTAATGTTAAGCCTCAGTAAGACTTAATGTGGAATCTAAACCATCTCGTCTTATTGATACCTAACACGAGTGATATATATATATATATATATTATATATATATATATATATATATATATAAAACGTATATTGGTTTGCTTATTTACTTATTTAAATTATTTATTTATTTATTTATTTATTTATTTATTTATTGAGAGAGAGAGAGAGAGAGAGAGAGAGAGAGAGAGAGAGAGAGAGAGAGAGAGAGAGAGAGATAACATTTATCAGTTGCACAACCTTTCAGTATCATGCCAAGAATTAGCATATTGTAAAAAAATTAAATAGTATAAAATTACCATTTGTATTGTAGATACGTATCTTCTAAGTGCCATTCACACGGTATAATTGTGCACCCCTGTTACTCACGACTCAAGCGTATAATAATAATATTGTAGGCCTATAAGCGAGGCCTTCATAAACCTGTTTAGGTATTCCTCACAGAAGAACCAAGACGTACTCCTCTTATCAGCGAAGGTAATCTTTGACCAAGCTTGAATTCATATCTACCTGTCAGATCGAAAGGAAGGTAAAAAAAAGGAGAAAAAGATAGAAAAATAAAAAAAATCCCAACGGACTGGAAAGAGTACTCGATGGGTATCATGACGGAAGGTCGAGTCATGCCACCACATTTATAAAAGTGTGTCTTTTAACGTATCTGTCACCTTTCTGTGTAGGCACCTCTTTCCACATGGTATCCTCCTCCTCCTCCTCCTCCTTTCCTCCCCTCCTCCGCTTCTCCTCGTCGTCGTGTCATCGTCGTTGTCGTCTTCTTCTTCTTCTGCTTCTTATTCTTCTTGTTCTTATTTCTTGTTTCTAAACCAGTTAAACCCTCCTCCTCCTCCTCTTCTTCTTGTTCCATTACACCATTCCTCAATCTCCTCTACTGTAAACCCTCCTTCTCCTCCTCCTCTTCCTCCTCGTCTTCTTCTTCTTCTTTCTTCTTCTTTCTCAACTTCCTCTACAGTTAAACCCTCCTCCTCCTCCTCTTCTTGTTCCATTTCACCATTCCTCCTCCTCCTCCTCCTCCCCTCCTCCTCCTCCTCCTTACACCAACCACTCCTCAGTCATCTCTACAGTTAAACCTTCTGTCCACCTTCTGTTACCTCTTCTTATTCACCTCATCTTCCTCCCCCATACATTAATCCAAGGCCGACTTTTTTTTTTTTGGTTTTGGAGTCATTAACAAAAATCTTTTCGGGGTATTGAAAACTTGCCGGAGAGGCTTAAGGTATGGATGGGGGTGGGTGGGTGGGGGGGGGGGGGGTCTGTTACCTTTCCTAATAAGGTACGTCCTTCTTTCGGCCTGTCACCTTACGTCTTCTCCTTTATTTCTCTCCACATCGCGACAATTATTGGCCTGTTCAGTTGGTGGTCAGGATCGTTTTAACCTGGTATGATCATGCATTTTTCATTTCTCGGTATTTATAAGGGTCTGGCGTTATCGTTTCGATCGTAAATGCTGAATATTTTTTTCTCTGCTTTTTAGATATTAAGGAGACTCCTAATTTATTTCGTTTGTATAATTTGCACATGTTTGGAAAAGTTGAGATAATGTTTTTATCTCGACAAGAATGTTTTTCCCAGTTTTTTGGTGTCTGAATTTCAGGAGTATAATAGACTCACTTTGGTAAAGGTTAAAATGTCTACTATACCAAAATGAAACACTAATACAAAGATCTCTAATCACAAGAGTAAATTGTGCAAATAGAAACATGTGATTTCGTTTTTAGTAGAATTACGCTGAATTTATTATTTGGGAAATGTATATTAGGATTCACCAGATGATATTTAGATTACTCTTGAAAAATGTAATTAATTAGGTTAACTAAAGAAATCTGAGAGACTAACATCTTGTCTGTAACTGTTGATGAAATGAACGCTTTAGATGACATCTTGTTTGCTTTTCTTTTTTTTTTCCTTTTTGCAGACTATTTTTTATCTAAATTCGGCGTTGATTACCAGGGCAACTACGACGCCAGTTTTACGTAAGAACTCAATCGACGATTGTGTAAGGGTTTTGTGTCTGTTGAGATGGTTCGTCCGTTGTGGTGTGTGTGTGTGGTGTGTGTTTGTGTGTTTAGCGAACGGTCTCGCTAAATTAATTTCGCTTCCTGTGTTTCTCATTTGAGAAATGGAATGTTTCAGTAAATGGAGATAAAGGGCCTAAGATAAGGCTAATTACCTCATTTACCCTTGAGCTATTTGAAGCTAAATACTCATGGAATGTGCATCTGTGTGTGTGTGTGTGTGTGTGTGTGGGCCAGTGATGAAGATAATCAGCCTATCTCCGTCTCTCTCGTTGTTATGATGCTAGATGTACCTTCATTATGGGTCAGTCTGCTCTCTCTCTCTCTCTCTCTCTCTCTCTCTCTCTCACCTGCAAAAATTGAAAATATAAATCAATCAGTGGCTCCCAATCTCTGCATAATTCTGCTGCTCCCTCAGAATTTTCGCAAGTCATATAGTAGTGATCGCATCCCTATTTTTGTTTTTTTTTAATTTAGAGCGATGATTTATCGACAGCCGTTAGGCTCACAAACCAAGACGAAGTGTGCACACGTAGCACCCGACAGATGCTATCTCTTAACACTTGATTTACTTGGACTAATACCTTGAGGAACCTGTATATGCGTAAGCTCTTCGAACCTAGTTCTCTCTCTCTCTCTCTCTCTCTCTCTCTCTCTCCTCTCTCTCTCTCATAACTGACTATATGATTCTTATTACCTTTTTCCATTTGAACGTGTTTATGTGATTAAATATTCTGTAAAAAGATTCTTAAGGTTTTGCATTTTCTTAATATGACATTCCAAAGATTGTGTTATATCCCAAAAGTGACTTTTGAAGTTTAGTTTCAGTCGATTTTTTATTTACTATTTTGTTGTTTCTTGTAAGAAAATGGTCAGTTTTATATGGATGATTATTTTCAAACTTTTTACGGAATCTTACGATTTAAGAAATTTACATCGGTTAACTAATCTAAGGCAATGTCTTATATATAAAATTGAGAAATAAATTCTCCCATATATAAAAAATTTCTATATTTCATCTTTAACTACAATGCCAATCCTATTTTATAGCATCAGCAAGATCCGGTTTTAATGAATTTGCTAGAATGAACATACAAACAATGTCGGCAATGCTCGTTCAAATGATTGTTTACCTGGAGATTGCTATCAGGGAAGGGCCTTGCAACTGCACGAACCTTGTCACCTGTTTAAAAAAAAAAAAGAAAAAAAAAGCTGGTATCTGCTGTCAAAATCTTGTGTTAGTTCTTCGGCCTGTTCTTTCTTAGGTCTATTATTAATCATTTTGACAAGACGACAGGCGAAATGGTACGGTCTCATCGCAGACCACCCTTGGGAAAGTCTGCAAAAACCTTCTCTCATGTCCGCTAAATGTTTTTTATTTTATTTTTTTTTATTTGTCGACGATGAAAAAAATTCAAGTATCAAGATTTTTATCAGCATGAACATTACCTTACTCGAGGTCAGGGGTATTCTCCCTAATACCACGCGCGTGTGCGCGCGCATTTATACATTTTTGTTTCAGGTTTTCCTAGAGCAAGTTTTATTTTTTTTCATAATCATTAATACGTTGATAACCCCCAAGGTTATGATTTTAAGGGTGGTTTAGTCAGGCCTATTAGACAACCATCCACTGTACTCCAAACCATACGTGCATGTCTGGGTACTTAACGCACATACGCACGCACATTAGCATCAGAGCCATGCACCTGTTCACCGGTGGGCTCGGGGGCATCACTTGACACCCTTTCCTTCCCCGTTGTGTAATGTCATGCTTGTTTTTGCTCTTTGGTGTCCGTTGACTTCTCTCGGAGCTGCTGACGTCGAGAATTTCTGTAATTTATTTTATTTTATTTTTTTCATTTCATTGTCTTACATATTTTTGGGGGGATTCTGTTATGAGGTACTTTTTTGTTAATCTAGTTTTCACCCTCTTTTTTTACCTTGTTCTTTTCTCGTTCTCTGTCTTCGTATTATTTTCCTATAATTGCTAGCTTTGAAATAGAAATTATGCAGCTGGAATTCTAATACTGCTCTATCTCTCTGTGCTGTGACAATTGAATAATTCATGTTTTTGTGAAATTATTGAATAGTTAGCACCTGTGTTATAATTCTGTGCCTGATCTGCATTCTCTCTCTCTCTCTCTCTCTCTCTCTCTCTCTCTCTCTCTCTCTCTCTCTCTCTGTAATAATTCGACAATTCCTATTTTTAAGAATATATCGAATGGTTATCACCCATCTTACAAGAAATGCTGATATACGCTCTGCTTCCTAAAAACTCTCTCTCTCTCTCTCTCTCTCTCTCTCTCTCTCTCAAATAATTCAATACTTCCTGTTATAAGAAGGTATCGAGTTATGATCACCCGTCTTATGATTCGATACTGATCCTCTCTCTCTCTCTCTCTCTCCAATCTCTTCTCTCTCTCTCTCTTATCCGTTACTTTCTTTCCGCGTCACGTTCCGTCATCAGTCAAAGTGTCCTGGCTTTTCCCCCTTTCTTCGTCATTGGTCGTGCTCTTACGACCCTTTCGTATGGCATCCTATGTCCCATGCCCCAGTGGTGTTTGTATGCGCATGCGCGCATCTGATTTTTGAAAATCAGGTAACCACAACCAACCACTTTCTCCAGGGGCTCTGGTATGCGGTGAAGGTGTGCGGTGGAGAGAGTATAGTGGATGGGGTCTCAGAAAATTTGATTTTTCGCTTTTATTATTATTATTATTATTATTATTATTATTATTATTATTATTATTATTATTATTATTATTTTCGTCTCCGTTATCATCATCAATGGTCAATGTTTCTTCTTCTTCTTCTTCTTCTTCTTCTTCTTCTTCTTCTTCTTCTTCTTCTTCTTATTATTATTATTATTATTATTATTATTATTATTATTATTGGTTTATTGTGGTTGTTGTTACCTTTGAGAAATTCCCTATTTTTTTGTATCGTTAATTTCACCACTTGACTGAAGATGAACCTAGTACAAGGTTCGAAAGCTCATATTATTAAAGACTTTATACTTAACATGCGATATTATTGTGGACCTGCAATCACTATTATTATTATTATTATTATTATTATTATTTTATTATTATTATTATTTTTTATTATTATTATTATTATTATTATTATACAGAAAATGAACCCTATTCAATGGAACAAGCTCACAGGGGCCATTGACCTGGAATTCATGCTTTCAGAGAATATGGTATTCATTTGAAATAATAATAATAATAATAATAATAATAATAATAATAATAATAATAATAATAATAATAATAATAATAATGATATTTATGTAAACATTGAAACGAAAAAAAAGTAAAATTTCATTCCTTTCTCTTCCTTCAGTATCTTCTCTTTCTCACAGCCTCCAAATAACGCTTCATCTTCCCCAAGGTCATGAATTCCTTAGTTTTTTTTTTTCTTTTCGTTTTTTAAACCTTTAGAATCACAACTCCATCGCCTCTTACGAGTTGGTCGTGTTACATGCATTGCACGCAATCCTTGGCACGTGGACAGAATCTCTCTCTCTCTCTCTCTCTCTCTCTCTCTCTCTCTCTCTCTCTCTCTCTCTCTCTCTCTCTCTCTCTCTCTCATTTTATATAGATATATATAATAGTGTGTGTGTGGCGTATGTATGTAGTATATATAGACACGCGCATACTCACACACATATAAACACACACACACAGACAATGTACTTCGTGGCGTACTGTACATTATAGTACTCCGCTTACTTCACTAGAAGCAGATTTTGAGCGAGAACCGAGTAACTTATAATCGCTGACTTAAAAAATTATCTGGCTACCAGGTGTTTGGGAATACTACTGTCACGCCTACATTTATTCGTTGGACGCTGAGTCGCTGAGATTAATTTTCATTCAAGTGCAATTTCCATAACTGTGCACATGTAAATATATATATATATATATATAGGGGGGTATATATATATATATATATATCATATATATATATATATATATATATATATGCATTGGAATCACAAAACTTTCGGGTGATATCAGATATGTATGTGAATATATTTACACACATTATATATATATATATATATATATATATATATATATATATATATTATATATATATATATACATATATATTTATTATACATTCATTGCAACCATAAACCAGCTGGACCCCTCAGCAAATCTGCAACAACCATAAATTAGAAGACATCACATCCTTTAATTGATTAAAATTAGGACACGCCATCAGAATGAAGGGGACAGACGACCAATGAATGATGACAAATGGAAATAATTTCGGCATCTGTCCAACTCCTGGAAATGGTAATGGCCCATCTGTGATGGCCTTCCATATGGGGACGAAGAGAGAGAGGCCCCTGGGACCACATCGAAGTGCCCCTCAAGGTTGATGCTTGGGACCCCTATTTTTATCCCCGGGGAGAAAAGAGGCCAGAATCCATCTCGCAGAGGGGTAATTAAGGGTCGTAATAATTATGACACGCTGCTGTAATTATGATCTCCGTCAAGATTTATCCTGGTACTGAGAGAGATACATTAGCAAGGGCTTTCTGGGGATTTGAATGCGTGTCCGTGGTACGGCGGGAAAACGAACTTTCTTGTAATTGTGTGATTCTGTGGGAAGACGGTTGTGGTTACATAATAGGGGAGGTAGAATATTTGGATATCGTTACCCAAGATTTTATCAATAATGATAATAATAATAATAATAATTAATAATAGTATTATTAATAATAATAATAATATTAATAATCGTTTATATTGTTATTGTTAATTCTCGTGTCCTCTTCGAAATTTGTGTTGCCATTGACTGTAAATCAATAACATGAAATTATTAGCTTTTAGCAAAAAAAATTCTAATAATAATAATAATAATAATAATAATAATAATAATAATAAAAAATAATAATAATAACATAATAATAATAATAATAATAATAATAATTTTAATATTTTTAAATCGTTTGCGTCTCATTCAAAGTTGTTGAACGAAAGAGGTACCCCAGCAGAACAACATCTTTTATCTGTCAGTATCTGGAAACTACATCGTGTTGAGGAGGTGTGGCTTACGTCTTCGCCTTAGATAAAAAAAAGCTCTTTAGTAATTTGTTATGTGTAGGAGAGTCTTTCATATTTTTTTAAGATAGAATTTGGAGATAAATTTATTAAGATGCTCAAACATGAAGTTTTTTTCGATTTGTTGTAGAGACTCGTGAAAAAAAGCTTTATCATTTTTACCGTTTCTATTTAGTTATAGATATTGTTTATTTTTTTATTTCGTTATCATAACTTTTACAAAGTCTTCATTGTATTTCGTATTAGTATACCATGTCTGACGTATTTTTTTTTATTCGTGTAGTTATGTTATTAAATGAATTTAGTATTGTGAAGTCTTATCAGTACTGATTTAAATATATTTATTATTTTAAGGACAAGAAAATATATACAATTTTCATAGTTGTGTGAACCATTCAGTGCCGTTTTGTTAATGAGTATGTGCTCATCTGTCCATTCGTATATAATTACCCTTTTGAACTTTTAATCCGAAAGGTAATTAGTTTAGCAACAAGCCAATCGATCCCCAAGTTCTAAACGGTTGCACATCCTAAAGAAAAAGGCGCCTCCTCCCGGAGCTTCTTTCACGCAAGTAATCACAGTGTCGATGAAAGATCGGAGAACGAGTCGTGCCCAATATTCGTGACCTCTGCGAACTCCCTTATTGTACGATCATGCTCCCCTGAACTTGGGGCTTAACCGAACGTGGCAATTATCGTATCCCGAAATTTGGGGACCGCCTTCGGCACATTCCTGTCAGCAGCGGCAAGGTTGCTACGAAATTTGTTGAATATCTATACATGTATCTTATAAGCGCT
>NC_061088.1:79152784-79162784 GCF_015104395.2 Macrobrachium nipponense
AGAAAAGTTATTAATGTTAATTAGAATCTGTTGCTTCGTTGTATATAGAGTACGTTTTGTTCGTTATGGTATTTTTTTATTCTAAATGTAACCTATAATCTTTCACACATATTATGATGTGAATATATATAGATGTATATATATATATATATGTATATATATATATATATATATATATATAGTCTTTATACATATATATATCTTACACCATCATCAGATATATTTAATTTTATTATGCACATTGGAGCTTTACTGGGAGCTTTTTCAATAGAGTGCTATGCTAAATGTTCATTTTAATACGTCAGCCATAATTTCCTACCAATTAAATAGTACACGAAAGTAGTGATGCAACGAGCGAGAGAGAGAGAGAGAGAGAGAGAGAGAGAGAGGAGAGAGAGAGAGACGTCCGGGTAATAGCAACAGCTCAATGGAAATCCCATTTGTGCTCCGATATACCAATGCCTGATGGGTATCGGAAATATATATTCGAAATCTCTCACGAGAGGATAAAAATCTCAACATGGTCCCGTAGCCTTACTTAGAGTCGTTAGCCGTAGCGACCTTTGAATATTAATGAATGGATTTGCATTTTGCTCTCTATATATATATACATATATATATATATATATATATTATATATATATATATATATATATATATATATATATATAGTTACGTTGAATGTCACCAGGGAACGGAATTAGTAAACCGACTAGAGTTTTCAAAATACAGGTGGAACTCCAAGATACATTTAAAAAAAATTAGAATTATATGAAATACCATAAATCAGTGCCTTGAAGAAGTCAGGGTACTGTGCCCTTTCCGAATACTAATTCTGGTGGCTTCAGGCAATTTTAAGGAAGCGTTTACTGTGATTCAAAAATATATTTCCAAGAATATCTTACCTCTTGTAATTTGGTTTGAACTGTTCAATCACAAATACATTAAATCTCTAAAATACTCTCTCTCTCTCTCTCTCTCTCTCTCTCTCTCTCTCTCCTCATCTCTCTCTCTCTCTCTCTTCTTCTTCTTCTTCTTCTTCTTCTTCTTCTTCTACCTGATAAGTCGAAATTCCAGAAATTCTGGATATGTCCTCGAAGGGCGCGTTTGAGTACCCCATTTGATGGAAGGGCGTTATTATGGATTCCAAAGCAGATAATGACTGCTGGAACGCATAATGGCAGTGTGCGTTCGAAAGCGTCGGCCGGAAATGGCAGGGTGCGCTGGGAGACGTTTATGTAATTGTGCTTTGTATTAATATTGATAGTTTTTATCCTTTATGTGGAGAAATAAAATTTTGTTTTTATACAAGTGTATTGAGTATTTTAGAGATTTAATGTATTTGTGATTGAACAGTTCAAACCAAATTACAAGAGGTAAGATATTCTTGGAAATATATTTTTTATCGTATAGATGTATTAGATACGAAAATAAATTTATATTAAGCTTCCATGAAACAGGTATATTAGTTACGGAAACAAGTGTTTTTCAATCTTTTATCAAAAATAGGTATATGAGGTATAAAACCAAATGTATTAGGGACTTGAGACAATTAAATAGACAACACAAATAATTAGATTGTAAACATAACATCACGGGCTATTTATTTACCCTCATAATATATAAGTGAATAAGATACTTCAAACAAGGAACTGAATTAGATTCTTACAAGGATTGCGTGGATTGTGCAAATAAAACAAATATGTGAATCTTCAAAAGATTTAAAGAAAAAGAGAGACTTCGGCCAGGTAATTAGATTAGTGTCTCCCCACAAGTTAATAAATTAGAAACACAGGCCTAAGCATTATGAGCAGATCAGGACCCTGTTCCTCCCTTGCATAATAGGGTCGTGAATTATTCATGGCGAGTAACTTCCGCCATTATTCTGGATGTTTGTTTATAAACCATATATGACAGGGGTATTATTTGCCTGTCAACTATTTAAACTCGCCTTCACCTTGCGTGCCCCTTTCTGTTGGCTTCATCTGGTTGACTTTGACTTTTTTTTTTTTTTTTTTTTTTTTTTTTTTTTTTTTTTTTTTTTTTACATTTCTCCTTGTCTGAGAATCTTTATTATATAGTGTGACAGGCATAAGGATCTAATGTTTTGTGAGATTTTTTTTTTTACGAGATAAAGTTCAGCGTAGTCCTGAAGGTTTATTTGATTTTTTCTTTTTTTTTTCAGTGAGATGTTATACAGCTAGTTTTCGGAGGTTATTTCCTTTACGTAAAGTGAAATGAGACGTAGTATTAAAATATGCTTTTCATTTTGGGTTGTTTTCCGAAAGACAGTTATATATTTAAATATTTCGTTTTTTTCCTTGTGGTTAACTTCTTTGATCTGTGTAGTTTTAAATAACTCTTTTGTACTCAAATTCTTATGTAGGTTCGGTTCAGAACTATAATATTTTCCTTTCCACACAGTTATAACTTTATGTGATATTTGCCTTTTGATACTAAGAGCAAAAAAATCCACAAGTCAGTCGCAGTTACAAAGAAAATAACGGCTTTTATGTTTGCAAATCTGGTTTTAAAATTGAATTGAACAGTTTTTGGATGAATAGCCCCTTTGGCTTGATTATTAATTATTTACTATATATATATATATATATATATATATATATATATATATATATATATATATAATAATATATATATATATATCAAGAAAACTACGCCTTTCCTTTTATTTCTTAACTATGAAAGTATTTTTCCTAAAAAAAAAGTAGTTTAGTTTTCTTCTAAATTTTCTTATGGAAAATTTCAGTTAACTATGTGTTAGAAGGTCCAGTTGTTCCGACCTCTAGTTTTTATTATAAATATTAATTTTTTAAACCCTTATAGTATAGGGCCATAGAAGAATCCATAGACACGCCTTACTATATTGTGTATTGAGTGTGTTGTCAATAATCTCGAATGCTTTTAGTTTTATTAAGGAAACTTGCACTTGTTTAATTTCGATTTTCCATTTTGATTATTCATATGAATTATCCACGGTTAGGTTCAAGTTTGATTGGGAAGATGGACGGCGGGCAAAAGAGAATTTATGCAAATTACAAGGGATAACAAGATAGAAATGATAGCGAAAGTTATCCAAAAAGGTTTAGAAAAATATACAAAATCAGTATTATTTTTCTTGAGTGTAACAAGACCTTTTCCTTGAGTGTAACTATTTGTATAGTTGAAATATATAGCATGTAAAAGTTCGTATTCATTTTCATCTTTAAAGAAGGTGATTGTCCTTCGCAGTCTTCATTGTTCTTCTTTTCAATCACAGTAATAGGAAATGGTATTATCGTTATTATAATTATTATTGTATTCGAACGCAAGACAGACCCACGAAACCTCCCAGGAGAATCACCTATGCCTCTCTATAGTGAAACTCTCCGGCTGCCATCATAATCTTTTGAGTGACGGGTCATTTCACCTAACATCAATTAGAAGGGCCGTCGCTATCTGATGGGAGATAGAGAGGCGGCATCCTTTTCCCCAGCATCCAAAGGTGCGAAATTTTCTCCGGGACAGCATTCAATCTGGTCGTTTCCAGCCCCGGCGGGATGATCGCCAGCAGTTGGGCATAAATGATTCGGGCCACTATATATTCCTCCTTACCTAAGGGGCTGGGTCGTGGGGTCGTTGTGGCTCTTGCCAGTTTTGTCGGAGCGAATTATGAGAGAGAGAGAGAGAGAGAGAGAGAGAGAGAGAGAGAGAGAGAGAGAGAGAGAGATGTTAATGTGTAGATTGATAAGTAGTACCTATAGCAAGTCTTCGGTTACTTTTTGTTTTTCCATATATTGATTGCTTATTGATATGTAATACATTGTGATTTATTGTTACAGATGTATTTATTTATTCACTCGTTATTTCGTGTATTTCTGTACAAACCTTTCATCGGTAAATATTATGTCTTGTTTGTGTAATATACTACGTATTAGGCAATGTGTCGCATTAGATCATTTATTATTCATATTGCCACAATTGAAAATTTCCCACGCCTCTTCTTTTTCTTCTTCTTCTTCTTCCTTTCTTTGTTTATTCTCCCATGCTTGAGGTTTTGCCCCTCACTGTTCTGTATGTTGGTATATTGTGATTTAATTAATTTTATTCATGATATCTTGATTATTTATTACTAGTTATGAGAGCTTTCTTACGTTTGGAGGGGGAGACCAATTCTCTGATCTTACTTTACACGTCGATTTCCGAGAGAGAGAGAGAGAGAGAGAGAGAGAGAGAGAGAGAGAGAGAGAGAGTTGTACAAGTTCCTAAATATCCAGAACGACTTACGAAGTCTTTAGGAAGGAGCGACCAGGGTTCTGCCCACACCACACCTCATCCTTTGCGGCCCACTCTTGCCCACACCGACCAACCTGCCACATACCCACGCACATACATGCCCATCCAATCCCACAGGGTTCCGCTACCCCCACCCGAATTCACCCGGACAGAAAACCCTACAGTCAGGATTGAGGAAACCCCTGGGCAGGCCTCCGCGTCCTCAACAATAGGCCGGCCAAAAACACACACCTGGGTGTACCCCTCCTTGGGTGTACTCTCCTCCCTGCTTACACCCCCACCCCTCCCCTTGCACCTTCTATAGTAATGGGTACCTGGGTATTGTCCTACGCTTCTCCTCCAAAGGAGTTTGCGAGGAGGGACAGGCCTGGACGGATCCTTCGGTGTCCCCAGGTCGTTCGGACGTCGCTTTGTTTGGGGCCTTCGTTTTCCTTACTCTTATTTATCTAATATTTATTTTTTAGTTCTAACTTGAATACTTACACGTTTTAAACTGTTTTACTGTCTTAGTATTTTGGTCTCATTATCGTCAGGGTTTACTTCTTAAAGTTACTTTATTTTTTATACCACGGGATTATCAGTTATGTCATATCCTGCAAATTATAGTTTGACATGTGTCGAACAATAGTATTTTGTACCAACATCCTCGTACGTTGAATTACGACACGTTTCTCAATAATTTCTCAATTATACCGGAAATCCCTTTTTTGTCGTAGTAAATAAAGCCAGGCTAACCGTATGTACACAGATTTTAAGTAACGTGTGTTCTAAAACCGCGAAGAAATCGTGCCATTAAAAATGTGGGAAATATTTGAGTCTTGTCATTTCTGTAAACACGTGGTTCCGCGCCGTCCGTCTTACATAGCTGCGTCCAGCTGTTCCCGCGGCTGTGGTTCGTGTTTGTGGGAACGAAACTGACTTTTATGACGAGTCCTGGAAATATATTGAACGACTTCTCCCATGATAACTGATTTTTTTTCTTCTGTTGTTCTTACCATTAATGCTTGTTTGTATTTTTTTCAAAATGTATGTACGCAAATTTTTTTTTTTTTTTTTTTTTTTTTTTTTTTTTTGTCGAAACAAGATATCCACTACGTGGATTTTCCATTCATGGCATAAATGAATTACTAGAATAGGAACGAAACAAACAAAATACGAATAATAAATACTTACATAATGACATGGTAAGCAAACATTAATTAATTAAATCATGATGAGTCCTGGAAATATATTGAACGACTTCTCGGATGATAACTGATTTTTGTTGTTGTTGTTGTTCTTACCATTAATGATTTTTTTTATCCTATTTCAGAATGTATATACACTATTTTTTTTAATCAAAACAATTAGTCCACTACATTGCTTAGCTATTAATGGCAGAAATGAATTACTAGAATATGAACGAAATAGTAGAATGAAATACGAGTAATAAATACTAACATAATGACATAGTAAGCAAAATCAAATAATATATATATATATATATATATATATATATATATATATATAGTATGTATAGATGACGTATATGTATATTATTACAGACATATATATTGTGCTAATATATATATATATATTATATATTATATAATATATAATATATATATATATATTCATATAATATATTATATATCTATATATGTGTGTGTGTGTGTGTGTGTGTTGTGTGTGTGTGTGTGTGTGTGTGTTTATGTATGTGCATATGTATTAGAATTTATCTCGGTACTCTACGGTTCTTTTTTGAAGATGTATATTCTTTATTTGAGCATATAACAAAAGAGCGAAGCAGTGTGGAATAGTCTCCTAAAACAGATGAGAGAGAGAGAAGAAAGGATGAGGGAGGACGAGAGAGAGAGAGAGAGAGAGAGAGAGAGAAACTATCATATTACCAGCGAAACTTAACAGACCAATGGGCATAATGAGGACCCCTCTTGAGACTTTTTGCTCAAGTCCTGGGCAAACAATCGGCCGTCTTGAAAACCATCTCCTCTCTCTGTTGTTTCCATTTCTGATGTTTCTATTTCTGTTGACTTTCCCATTCCTCGTGAGTTTACTCTCATCTTGACCCTGAATTCCTCTCTCTCTCTCTCTCTCTCTCTCTCTCTCTCTCTCTCTCTCTCTCTCTCTCTTTTAACCTTAATCGGTTATATTTATTATTTATTTGTTGATTACCCTGAATTCTTAACTCTCTCTCTCTCTCTCTCTCTCTCTCTCTAACCTTAATCGTTATATTTATTATTTATTTGTTGATTACCCTGAATTCTTAACTCTCTCTCTCTCTCTCTCTCTCTCTCTCTCTCTCTCTCTCTCTCTCCCTCGTTATATTTATTATTTATGTTTGATCCTGTTTCTTCTCTCTCTCTCTCTCTCTCTCTCTCTCTCTCTCTCTCTCTCTTTTAACCTTAATCGGTTATATTTAATATTTATTTGTTGATTACCCTGAATTCTTAACTCTCTCTCTCTCTCTCTCTCTCTCTGTACTTCCTTTTTTTAACCTTAGTCCGTTAAATGTATTATTCATTTATTAGTCGATTAATTAGCATATCCTTCATATCCTTTCCTTTGTTATTTCTTTATTATTCATGTACATCATCCATTTCTTTTTTTGATTTATTCAGTCATTATCATGTTTGTATTTCTTCCTTTCACTGACCGATTCATTCATGCATTCGCTCAGTTAGTCTTGTGTTTAATCGCCTTTTGATTTAGACATTCATTCATAGTCATTTATTCATTCAATGATATAGATATCTGTCCGTTCATTCACCGGTTTGTCATGTCATTCGCGGGCATATTATTTCTTTGGAATATTCGTTCGTTCTTCCTTGCAGTCATGGACTGATTTATTTTTTCATCATTCAAGAAATCTCACTGCTTTTGTAAGGTGTAAGTTATAAATTTTGATATATATTGTTTTTGTAAGGTATAAGTTATATATTTTAATATATATTGTCTTTATTAGATGTAAGTTATAGTATATTTTAATATATATTGTATGTGTGAGGTGTAAGTTATATATCTTAATACATTCGTTCTTGCAGTCACGGATTGATTGATTTTTTTCCCATTCAAGAAATCTCAGTTTTTTGTAAGGTGTAATTTATATATTTTAATATACGTATATTGTAATTGTAAGGTATAAGTCATATATTTAAATATATATTGTTTTTATAATGTGTAAGTTATATATTTTGATATATATTGTTTTTGTAAGGTGTAAGTTATATATTTTAACACATATGGTTTTTATAAGGTGCAAGTTATATATTTTAATATATATTGTTTTTGGAAGCTGTAAATTATGCATTTTAATATATATTTTTTATTGCTATCTGCGTGTATTTGTACGAGTGGAATTGTTTTAATATGAGTTTTCTTTGATAATCAAAATGTACTACAGAAATTGCACTCAGACAATCACCTGCATGCGAAGAGAAAAGGTTCAATAATTTTTTTTTCAATGTTTCTAATTCTCTGCATTATGAGGTGCAAATAGACTCCATAAGCCTTCTGTGATTTCATCTAAATCTTCCGGAATTGCTCCAAATGGCCAATTCCGCGTCTCGTGAGCCACTATCACTTATCTAAAGGCTACTGGGGACGTGGGAGTGTGTTTTATCTACACTGCAATTAAGACTGCGGAAGACCCACTTTTCCAGTGGAGTCTCCAGTCACCGCCGTCCAATCATCCTCGGGTCCGCCCATGCCGAAGGAAAAAACGAGGTGGCAAAATCGTCAGCTCCGGCAACAAATCACACACCTAATCTCCTCCAATCAGCCCTAAATCATGCTCCAATCGGCACCGAAATCTTGCCTTTGGCACATTTTTATCGGCGGCCATCGGAATGGTCTCGAGGGAAAAAGAGAAGATATGGGATATTGTGGGAAGGGGAGGGGGGAGGGTTACCCTTTATCATCGGAGGGTAGGGGTTGGGGGGGATGGAGGGCATTTGTATTGACGTCGGTAACTCGTCAGTGTCGTGGCGGTTTTCTCACCTTCGTCAGGCGGTTCCTCTCTGTTGTCCAAGCCATCAGATTAAACTTGCTGTGTTTTCTTTCTAATCAGGTGTTCTGTATGGCCTGTTTCTTTGAATTTTATATATATATATAGCATCTATATTATATATCTATATATAACTCATATAATAGATACACACACATATATATAGATATATATATTTGTGTGTGTATACTATATATATATATATATATATATATATATATATATATATATAGACTTATATACACACATTTATGATATATATATATATATATAATATATATATATATATATATATATATATATATATATATATATAAATGACTTATATACATATATATATAGTGTGACCATTATATAAGCAGTTAAGTTATGTGCTCTGATCCTTTCTATTTTGCCCATTTGCTCGAAATTTCACACTTAAATTGACATTTGTATTTGTTCTTGAACGTGATTAGCAATTGATGTGTGTGTTTTTAATTTTTACAAGCCAGGTTACTTGGTAAGTCGATTAAACTTTAATTCTCCTCTTTCCTTTCTTTATAGGTAAGAAAGAATGCAGATCTTTTTCGATTAAGTTGTGATGACATATCAGGTAAGAAAAACAGATCCTCAATTTAACTTATTTTGGTTGAAGTTATGATTTTAAGTCTTACCAATATTTTTGTTGTTGTTGGAAGTCAGTGAATACGTTGATGATTATTTTAGGTAATAATAATAATAATAATGATAAATAAAATAATAATAATAATTAATAATAAATAATAATAATTAATAATAAAAATAATAATAAATAATTAATAATAATAATAATAAGAATAATAATAATTAATAATAAGGTAAATAATGAATAATTAAGTAATAATAATGGTGAAAAAATCTACACTGATGCAAGTGTAATTATGTGTCTGAAAATATATTTACACTTACACATTTTTGTGACGTGTGGAATTATGAGATTTTTATAAGTAATAATAATAATAATAATAATAATAATAATAATAATAATAATAATAATAATATATTATTATTATTATTATTATTATTCTTATTATTATTATTATTATTATTTATTATTATTATTATCAGTAGTAGTAGTAGTAGTAGTAGTAGCAGTAGTAGTAGCAGTAGTAGCAGTAGTAGTAACCAAAATAACAATAACAGCAGTAGCAACTAGTGTTTATAATAATAATAATAATAATAATAATAATAATAGGAGTAATAATAAATAATAATTATGATAATAAGTAGTAGTAGTAATAACCAAATAACAATAACAACACCAACAACTAAAGCTAATGCTACAGCGATTACAATGCCCAAGAAACAATAGGGAAATCTTGTCTTAGCCACGACAGAGCGATTGCTCAATCGAGCTTGTAGTTTTTCTTTAAAAGTTTTTTTTTCCACCTCCCCCCTCAGTAACTGCGGTGAAGAAACGGCAGAAAACAATGGAAAATGAATGATTATTACCTTGCCTATTCCTTCTTTATTACTCGGTTTCTCTCCTACAGTTATTATGTCTCTTCCGCTTTCCCTCCCCTCCAAAGGTTTCGTTCTTCCCGTAATTGTCTGCTCTCTAAAGATGTGTTGGTGTTTCTTTTTAATGTCTGTATTTCTTATTTTTTCCATGTATATATATATATATATATATATATATATATATATATATATGTTAATAATTAATATATATATGTACACATACAC
>NC_061088.1:79167784-79170284 GCF_015104395.2 Macrobrachium nipponense
TATCTGGGTGTACATTTGCAACTGAAAAGTATTTTAATAATTTACTGTATGCGAATTACACCGTTAATACCGTTAATATTCGAAATAAGATATTATTTAAAGCCCGGGACGCAGTATTACCATGCACAATCACCACAGGCGGATGGACAGATGGAAAAAAACAGAGTATAGTTAATTTCATGTGAATATGAAATTATATCCGCAAATATTATATTTTGCTTAGAACATCCTCTTGCATTTTCTCGTGGTATTGGAAACTGATTAAGAAACTTTTCGTGTAACATCATTGTCTGCTCATTAATTCAACCTATTCATAGTAAGTAATGTTGATTTGGGATTCTTCTTCCGGTAACCTTTACTTTTAAAATTTTCTTTCAACAAGTCCCACCAATTCATTCCCATTCATTTTTTTTCCATTAAATTTGGTCTCGTTATGGAAGATAGGTTGCCAGTTTCGTCGGATTTTGAATCAGAATGATAATAGACCATAAAAGGTTTCATGAACAGTATCCCTCAAAAGACATCAATGCAGTATAGAAAGTTAGCTCATCTATCATCCCGGGTTTAGGTATACGCATTGGATTGCCCGTCAATTCAACCTTTGATTGGCGAAGATATTTCACCAAAATAAAAATTTTTGAGTAAATTGAAAATATCTTTGCAGTATAGACACTTCGCCCTCCAATTCCTTGTTGCTGGTGAATTCTAAAGTATATAGAATAACTTGGTGAATTCCAAACCATCCCTGGAAACCCGTTGTAAAATTGGCAGGATAGACTGCGGAGGATCCTCGGGATGGGTAAGTTAGGGGGGAGGGTGGTGGGAAGAGGGAAGGGGAGGGGGAGAAAAGAGGGAGGGGATTCTCGAAGGGAGCTGAGGGGCAGCATGCATTTTATGGGTTTATGCCCGGTTAGGTTTATTACGCGCAAGGGCGAGGCAAACCTTATACGTGGCAGGATTCCCCCCGTTCCCCCTCCCGGGTATCTCTGCCCAAGAAAAACTGATAAAAACACCTTTTGCCATCGTTATGAGGTGAGGTTGTCGGTGATGGTTATGGGGCATCGTCAGTCGTGGCATGATTTATTAAAGGGATAAAAGTGCTGCTGATGGCGTATGAGTTACCGCCGGCTCCTCTTAAATGAAATCGTGTATTAAAGATGAAGTATGGGTGGTTTCACTTTCCTCCGGACTGATATCGTAAACAGGTCCTATTGACGTTTTCCAATAATA
Organism: Macrobrachium nipponense; assembly: GCF_015104395.2. Lineage (NCBI taxonomy): Eukaryota > Metazoa > Arthropoda > Malacostraca > Decapoda > Palaemonidae > Macrobrachium > Macrobrachium nipponense. The sequence goes on from NC_061088.1 coordinate 79,169,015, forward strand.
ATAAATCTATATAAAAGGTAGAATGTAGAGTATTTTGTCAGAATTTGCCTTCGAAGCGAAAGTTAATGTTGTAATCAGTACGTAGATGTTTTCAATTTTAATTGTATTTAAGTATTATGTCTCGTTCACCTCATGGGGTGCACTGTAGGCATTACTTAAGGTTCTTTGCAGTATGCCTTCGGCCCCTAGGTGCAACCACTTCCGTTCCTTTTACTGTACCTCCTTTCATATATTTTTCCCTCATCTTACTTTCCACCCTTTCCTAACACTTGATTCATAGTGCAACTGCTTTGAAGTTTTGCTCCTGTTACACCTTTCAAACCTTTTATTGTCAATTTCCATTTCAGTGCTGAATGATCTCATAGGTCTCACTGCTTGGCCTTTGGCCGAAATTTTATATTCAACTCAAATATGTCTTGTTCAGATCACCATTGTTTTATATTAAATCTTTAACAGGAATCGTGTGGATTTACACGAACGTCGACGTATATGGTAGATTATCGAATCATCATCATGGAACGACCATAAAAGGCCACCAGCTGATAATTAAGCCTTTGAAAATAGAGCATTTGTAAATAGAGAATAATTGATAATATACAAGCATCTGTAACTTAACTGGAGGATACCCTTTAAGAAACTTGATAGGAACATTGATAGGAACGCCCGTCCTGAATAGGACTTCAGGAGATATTTATTTTGGGACCCGAGGAATGTAAATTGGTGACAAGAAACTCGGGGTCTCTAATTGAGGAAATCGGACATTACGGTTGCGATCACGGTGCTCTTATAGTAGCGACCGCTGTGCTATTAGCACTTTTAAGGCACGGGGTGGTTGGACAGTTCAGGCTGTTTTTGAGGCAGATGGGGATTGCGAGAAGGAATGTGACCAGATATTCTTTAAAAAAAAAAAAAAAAAAAGAAAAAAAAAAAAAAAAAAAAAAAAAAAAAAAAAAAAAAAAAGTGTCGATTGATAATGCAGTTGTTTAAAAAAGTAATAATTTTTTTTCATCCGAGTATACGAGGCGGCCGAAATTTTCTTAAATGTCTGTTTTATATATATATTATATATATATATATATATATATATATATATATATATATATATTATATATATTTTTTTTTTTTGTGATAAAAATATTCTTTGTTATTTATTTTTTTTATGAAGTAAATTCTTATTGTTTTTTTTATTATTAATTTTAATGCGAAGAAATATTTTTACATCTATTTATTTGTTTTATTTGTAATGTGAAGAAATATTGTTACATCTATT
>NC_061088.1:79175284-79176801 GCF_015104395.2 Macrobrachium nipponense
GTTTTATTTTATTTATTTATTTAGCTATATTTTTTTCCCTTTTTGTGAAATTGATCATGAAATGGGAACAGATAGTTTAGGGATATTCTAAAAGTATGTTTTACTGTTATCGAAATAAATTTATATCTGAGTAATGTAATAAAGCAATCAAGCAAATACACGTAGAAATTCTTGCATTTCTACTTGTAATGTACGTGAAGGCCAACTTTCATGCGTGCCATATCATTAAATTATGTCTCCGTCAAGACATGTTAAGAAACCCATATCATTACTCAGAGAGAGAGAGAGAGAGAGAGAGAGAGAGAGAGAGAGAATGTGTGTGTGTGTAATGTAGCACACTAACCTTTAATGACGCAGCAGAATTCCTCCTGTTTCTAATCTCGCGCTTTTTTCTTTATATTTATTATTCCACTTTTTAGCCACTCACTCTCTCTCATTCTCTCGCGCTCTCTCCCTTTTTATTTTTTTTGTCTTCATTCTCTCGTGAGGTATTAAGCCCTAAATAGGGTAGGGCGTTTGTTATATTCCCATGGGGAGTCTCTTATTTAAACAGGAACTAAAAAAGAAAAAAAAAGATGGGTCGCATTTATGAGTGTCTTTGTTCACAGTACATAGCCAGGAGAGACGATGTGTACCTGTAGATACTTCCTCTCTCTCTCTCTCTCTCTCTCTCTCTCTCTCTCTCTCTCTCTCTCTCTCTCTCTCCGCCACCATCGGCGAATCTGCAGTATCATAAATGTTGCGTGATGAGTTAGGTGGTAGTAGATTCGGATATTAAATCTCTCTCTCTCTCTCTCTCTCTCTCTCTCTCTCTCTCTCTCAATACAATAGGCAACATCCGTTAATGGTAATTGATGGAGTAAAGATGGTATGCAGATCCTGGCAATAATTAAGCCTCTCTCTCTCTCTCTCTCTCTCTCTCTCTCTCTCTCTCTCTCTCTCTGGTCACAGTAGTTCTCCTAAATGGGCTGTTAAGGGTATTTTCTTTTATTCCTTTTGCAATATGTCATTATTCGCGTCACTTTTGCCAACATCTTTTTTTTTTTTTTTTTTTTTTTATTAAACCCTTTAACACCCCAGTGAAAACTACGTCCCCTTTGTAGGTTATTTTCTTATCTGATAAGAACACCGGCTTATTTCCTTTACCGCTAGTCGATTGATGTTAAACCTATACATACGCACACACACATATATATACTCTATGCCTACAGTTCATGAATGAGGTATGAAAGTATGCGTTTGTGTGATTGTGGTCAAAGCCATTATATCCTGATACCAAGCCTATATGTCGAGAGGGGCCATTATGAACTATTTTCTGGAAAAAATTATTAGCTGACATCGGCCAAGGATTACTTGACATCATATTTTGTAAGTAACAACCGGAAGTGAGGTTCTCTTACCCTTGTTATACTTCGGTGAGGTTTCATGGCTCGTTTCCGCTCCAAGGAGCCGCGTTTGGTTTTTTTGCGTTCCTTTTTTTCGGTGCTGTTAGCTTCGGAATCGTTTGTATCAGTAAA
>NC_061088.1:79177301-79179801 GCF_015104395.2 Macrobrachium nipponense
ACGATGTCTCTTCGGATGGACTAATAAGTCTTTGAGCCTAATCCTTGTAACTCTCTCTCTCTCTCTCTCTCTCTCTCTCTCTCTCTCTCTCTCTCTAACACACACGCGCACACATTGTGGAAGAGTTTAAAAGAAAGCTAAACAAAATCATTAGGACATTATGAATGAATATTAAGATTCTTTTGAATTCATGTCTTGAGAAGCTCTCTCTCTCTCTCTCTCTCTCTCTCTCTCTCTCTTCTCAAGAGTGTAAAAGAAAGCTAGACAAAATCATTAGGACACTGTGTATGAACAGTAACACCTGCTCCTGGAGATAAGTGAGCACACGATGTCTCCTCGGATGGACTAATAAGTCTTTGAGACATCCTAATCCTTGTAACTCTCTCTCTCTCTCTCTCTCTCTCTCCGTAGACCGCCGCTTCTAGCGAGCACCCATTGAGACCAGAGTTTCTCAGTGCAGGGCGTGTAGAATCTTAGCCTATGACCACAAGGGTTCGGTAACCGTCACTGACGAAGGACAAAGTCGTCTGTTTCTGTCCCCGAACCCGTCTCACTCATGCCTCTGAGACTCCTCCTCCACCTCCTTCTCCTCCTCCTCCTCCCTGCCTCTTTCATTTTCCGTAAATTCCCCCCCAAGATTCACGCGGGGACGTTGGTGTATCGGGAAGGTATTGGTGGAATGTTGCACACGCTGAAGTCGACTTGTTTTTCGCAGGAAACCTCCGGAATGTGAAAGGGTGATTTCGGGGGTGTATTGTGTTTGCTGCCAGTTGGACCTGGCTGGGTTGGGGTAGGGGTGGGGGTGGGTCACCTCCATGGTGTTCCCTTGGATGGGTAGGGTGAGCGGGGGTGGTTCACCCCCATGGTTTTCTGGGAGGGGTGGATTCATAGTTCTTTTTAATGGTAGGAAGGAGGGGGTGAAAGGGGAAAGCTTGTATGGAGTGGAAAGGCGCTGTGTGCAGAGAGAGAGAGAGAGAGAGAGAGAGAGAGAGATGGATGGATCGGTGGTCAACTTAGGAATTGGTGTTACGCGTTCTTTATCACTACTCTGATAAGAGTAAATGATAAGGTGTTTATCAGGTATTGCAGCTGAAAAGAGAGAGTTGGACCTTTTGTATCCCAGTGTATTCATATAACTGTTATAGCTGTTCGTTTCCAAGAAATGAAACTTTGCACCTCTGATTTCATCACAGCTACCATGACAGTATTGAAGATTTCGTATAAGACATAGCCCAACCCTCCACCTAGGAATCTTCCGGTCCGGCGGGCAGTATAGAGGTTTCTACCTCTTGTTTGATCTCACTACTCAGGACCCGGGCATGCTTAAAGCAGTTGGAAGACAGCGTCGAAGGAAGTACAGGCTCCTCTTCCGTTTGGTGTCATACAGGACGTCTACTCCCCCCCCCCCCCCCCCTCCCCCCCCCCCCCCCCCCCCCATCCAGAGGGAACGGCAAGCGACAACGACAGGTCCTCCTCGTACGGGAGTGACGAGATCGCAACGTCTTGTTGTATCTCGGTGGAACGACCCGGACGCACCTTCCCCCCAGGGGAAGTGAAAAGGCAGCATCTGATCCACCAGACAGCCAACCAGCGCCCCCTCCCCCAACGGAAGGACTCCCGGAGACAGACCTCCTTTTCCTACTACAGTAGGACTTGTACAGAAATCACAGGCCCTCCACGCACGACTGGTTCCTGGCTACGATTAGGAGATGGAATAAGGCGGTAAACGTGAGCTTCCTCGTCCAAAGAGCTGAGCCTGGCGTCTTTAACGTGCCCAGCCCCGGGTGTCAAAACCACTAGTAGCATTAATATGAGTGCCAAGTGGTCAGTTTTTTTTTTTTAGGGACTGACTGGGGTATGCCGGCTGCCATGTTTGTTGTGGTTTTGGGCAAAGGGGAGGAGGAGGCGGTGGAGAACCTCCGAAAAAAATATAGAAAAAAGTATCAGGTTTGCTTTTTGAGGTTAACCTTTTCGTTTTTGGGGTAACTCAAGTTTGTAAGGAATTTCTGTGTAACTGTATCAGGAACCCGTAGCTAGCAGCTGCTGATGTGTTGTGTTATATTGTTTAATTTTTTCTGTAGCCTTTAGTTACTATTATTTTTGTTATTATAATAATGTCACTGGAAGTATGCATAATACTGTAAAGATGATGTATGTATATATATATATATATATATATATATATATATATATATATATATATATATATATCTATATATATATAATGTATATGTCACTATCTTTTATTATCTAATTCACTATGCCTTAGGAGTAACCTACACCCACAGGGAATTCTAATTATGCCCCGTTCAGGATTCATGGTCAGAATCTACTATTTATGGTCGTTGCTAAACCATAGGCCCAAGTTCAAACCCTCAGTGTCCATTCTTAATTTAACATCGTTTCCCATCAAAATCTCCGGGTTTATAAGGGTATGTTCTTCGCTAGGTTCCAGGTTGCATTGTTATCTGTCTTAGCATTAAAATAAATAAGTAGATGA
>NC_061088.1:79184801-79187301 GCF_015104395.2 Macrobrachium nipponense
CTTTCTTTTTTTTGCGAAGTTCGTCTTTTTCTATGTTCTACTGATAATGGTTTCCCAGTCGAATGAAGACCACTATTCAAATTGAAGTTAAGATTCAAAACCGTAGTTGTATAAATACAACAGCATACATTTACAAACTGCATGAATGTATAAGCATTGGTAAAATAATTTGTTCCATTGCTCTTACGACCTGATGTACATTACAGTTTTTGTGACGCGAGAAAAATCAAATTTCTGTGGAAGCTCCAACGGTATTAAAGGGTTAAAAAGGCCTTTTTGCCTGGACTATAATATTTTTTATAGCAATAATGAAAAAATAGCCAGAGGAATAAATGAACAGAAAAGATGTCCATACCGGTATGAATGGCACTCGGTTACCGTTATTTGTTTGTGTTCTATAACGGAACATCATATTTCTGAGATTAAGAAATATTTTTCGTCTTTCGGTAGTGAAATGTTGATTTGTCTCAGATATGCACTAGCTAATACATTGCTTCAATTTGAGTTCTTTGATTCGAAGATCTCTCTGTCTCTCTCTCTCTCTCTGTCTCTCTCTCCAGTCTAATGGAACCTTACGTTGCTTTGACGTATCGGAGGCTGAGTTATGGGGTTGTTATTGTCCCGGAACCCCAAGGGAAGGTGAAGGGGGTTTTACTCTCTCTCTCTCTCTCTCTCTCTCTCTCTCTCTCTCTCGTGGATGTCTATAAAATCTCGGACGAATCGGCGGTCAATTTCCCTAAAAGATTTCGTTTACCTTATCTCAGATTTATGGAGAATTTATTAGGGGCGTGTGGTTATGTTTCAAGGGACTTTATGAACCATCAGGAATCTTGTAAAAGGAATTTTCGAAGAAATCTTTAATAAAAATTTTATTTTTGTTCTCTCTGAAACCACTTTCTCTCTCACCAAGTGTGATCACGATACGTTTTAGGAAGGTGTGGTTGTTTGTGCGTTTCGGAAACGGAAAACTTTGTCGTGAGAATGTATTGACGTTTGTGGTAAACGCGAGAAAGAATTTTTCCCCTTAGGAAAAATCTGTCAGATTCTGCTGTAATCCTTTCTGAAAGGTAGGTATGTTTGATGAATATGTAATTTCAGTAATTCGTGTGTGCATGCCCTGTGGCTGAGTTTTCATTTTCACTATGATTAGGGAGATTGATTATATGTGTTGATGTGAAAAAATCCTCTCTTTTTTTTGTAGTGGGTGGGTGCATTAATTTCTATTTTGAAGAGATAATTTTCATTATCGCTTACAGTTTTCATTGATTCCGTGTGATGGAAATTTTCTTCTATTCGCGTATTCAGGAACTCGATGATGAACCATTTTCTCTTGTGTATATTTGAACGCTCTCTCTCTCTCTCTCTCTCTCTCTCTCTCTCTCTCTCTCTCTCTCTCTCTCTCTCTCTCTCTCAATATGCGCGGGTACGTGGGAATGAATTCATTTGGCTCATCACACACACACTCACTCCCTCACGTTGGCACTTTCTTTTAATTAGATTATCAACACTTCCAAATACACTCCAAATCAAATTATGCATCTGACTCATCAGATCGTGAATTCTTTGTTACCCAGATTATGCATCTGACTCATCAAATCGTGTATTCTTTGTTTTCTGGCATTAAATTCATCACGAGTAATTAATTATTTAGCAGTATAATTACACCGGGATTAACACAGTCCTCTATTAATCCTTTATGACACCACGTGGTCTCTCGCAACCTTACAAGGCAAAAGCCCCACAGGGCGCGGAGGTGTTAAATCATTGCTCCAGAAATAATTAACTCGCGGTTGTAAACTGGCTCTCCACTAGAGGGCCTGTGGGATGGTAAATATCCCACGGCCAGGAGACATCTGATAGGGTCGGGTCCTTGGAGGACTTATGTTATGGGGCAGGAGCGCCTTTGAATGGGGTATGAGGTGATGGAGAGGGTACGGGAGGTTTGTTTTGAAAAGGGTGCGGCTGGGTCAAGTGGGTAGAGGGGGTTTGGTTGGGAGTGGTAATGGAGGGGTTGGAGGAGACTTTGGTCATTGCAGTTCTTCTCTTCGTGTAGAATGGACGTCTGGAGTTGGTGATCTGAATTTTGATATGTTTCGTAGGATTTGTGGTCGCAGCCATATTGGCCTTCATTCTCTCTCTCTCTTTCACTCTCTCTCTTTCTCTCTCGTCGTATCTTAGACTACGGTGGACTGAATTTGAAAACTGGGTTTTGAATTATACTGAAACATTGTATTAAGAGACTGCAGTAGGTGGTACCCAGTTTGTTTTTGTTGAGATGAAGTAGAGCTTGAGATGGAAAAGTATAGAGTTTGACACTGCGGCCGGTGGTTTTTATATTGCATATTGCTAGTTACGCATAAATTGTTACTATTAAGTTATTAAGGTTTTCTCTCTCTTTTTTTTTTTTTTTTTTTTTTATAAATATGCTAATATTTTCTGTGATTTCTCCTATTAGGTTACGAAAAGATTTCGACGAGTTAGTTACCAAATCACAAAAAGA
>NC_061088.1:79192301-79204801 GCF_015104395.2 Macrobrachium nipponense
TACTGTAATATCCGTTGATTTCGTTTCATATTGTGGCTATACTGTACTGTACTGTCTCGCTCACCCGGAGAACTGGCTGTGTCATATCCGCTGCTTTCAATTAATATTTTGCTTTCTCTCCGTAGTACAAATACTAAATGAAATGAATGAATCTCTCAGTCCTTCAGAAAACCCAAAAACAAAGCGTTAGGTTATCGTGAGCCTCTCAAAGGTGTTTGTGTGCGTCTGTATGTGTTTAGCTTTCTTTCCCCGTTTGTTTGTTTGTTTGCTTGGTTGTTATCTGCTCACCCGCAAGCATCCTTTCTCTCCCGTTACCCCACCCGAGTTCCTTTCATCCATCCCCCGTGGATATCGATTCATAAATCCTCGTTCGAATTCTCCCTGCCTTCTCCTCCTCCTCCTCCTCCTTCCTTCCTCTTCCTTCTCGTCAGACGGAGGAGGAGGAGGAGGAGGAGGAGGTTGAGGAAGAGGAGGACGCCCGGGCCTGGGTCTCTCTCTCTCTCTCTCTCTCTCTCTCTCTCTCTCTCTCTCTCTCTCTTGTAGTGTTCTCCCTATCCGCCGGTTGCTTACCCTTGTGGTTCACCACCACCCTATCTCTCTCTCTCTCTCTCTCTCTCTCTCTCTCTCTCTCTCTCCTTCCATCTCATAATCGTTATCCTTTCTCTGTCCCCTCTGCCTGTGTGTGTGTGTGTATAAATATCTATATATATATCATATAATATATATCATATATACATATCATATATATATATCTTATATGTGTATGTATATATGTATGCGTGTCTATATACACTTACACACACACACAAACACACACACACAGATTTTTATTTTTTATTTTTGTCTAAAAATATTTGCTAGTAAATTTAGGCAGTCGTTGCTTTTTACAAATCCAAGTGGTATATTTATTTGTTTAAGATGCCTGTTAGGATTTGAAAGGAAAAGTTAACGGCCGCACCTCTCTCTCCCTCTCTCTCTCTCTCTCTCTCTCTCTCTCTCTCTTGTCTCTCTCTCTCATGCTTCACTTGTTCGATGAAAGGTGCATCAAATTGCTTCATCATGAAGATCAAGTTCCCAGGAGTCGTCTGCCCCCACCTCTCTCTCTCTCTCTCTCTCTCTCTCTCTCTCTCTCTCTCTCTGTCGTATTTTCAGATTCAAATTTTTGTAGAATGAATATACACATTTTTCTTGAGAATCTTGCATATTTCTCAGATGACCATGAAAGAAATTAAAATGTGATGTTAGATGCTAATATAAGTTAAAGTATATGATTTAATTAAATCTTAGATCAACGTTATTTTCTCTCTCTCTCTCTCTCTCTCTCTCTCTCTCTCTCTCTCTCTCGGTATTTTACTTCAACACCACTTCATTAGGACTCAGATATTCTCACACGGCGTTTGAATATCAAACTGGTCTCGTAAGCAAGTTCTGGCTGTAGCATTTAGACGGCATTGCTTGCCTGGCTTCTGTATGTGTGTGTGTGTGTGTGTGTGTGTGTGTATGGTATGTGCATGTATGTATGAGTGCGTTTGTTTGTGCTTGATGGTTCATGGGGTGATAATAAAAAGTTTGGGTCTCCTTTAGGTTGGGTTTCTGCCAAGTGAGATAGTGGTTAGGGGGAAGAAGTGCAGATTTTTGTGTACTTGGGTTCAAGTTTACATTAGTATATATGCATCTATACGTGTGTATATATATATATATATTATTATATTATATATATATATATATAGATATATATATATATATATATATATATATATATATAAATATATATATATATATATATATATATATATATATATATATATGCATACGTATGTGGGTTTGCTGTACCTGGAGGATAGATAGTCTGATTTAATGTATTTGTATATATATATATATATATATATATATACATATATATATATATATATATATATATATATATATATATATATATATATATATATATATGAGATGAGAGAGAGAGAGAGAGAGAGAGAGAGAGAGAGAGAGAGAGAGAGGGTAAATTGATCAGTGTAGGTATAATGTTGGATTTTTAGTGTTTTGGGTGGTTCGGTCATATGGAAAGAACGGTAGGTCATATGATGAATCGACTGCACAGAGGAAGACCCAGAAAGTGTCGGATAGATGGTTTGAGAGACGTATTGGAAAGAAAAGGACTTCGACATTCAAGAAAACGAGAGAGTGCCAGCTAATTAGAGGCTTCCTTTGCATATGGGTGAAGCATCTAATTTTGTGGGACTTTAAGAGATAAAGTTAGAGGTCGGTGGGAGAGAAGCTTACGTCTTTACCTATTTTCCCCTGCCTATTTTTCCAATCTATTATTGCCTTTCCCTTGTCAGAGGCGGCGTTTTTGAGAGTAATGACAAAGGGAAAGCCGCTTAATTTTCAAAGCCTTTTTTTATTTATTTTTTTTTTTTTAACAAGTGGTTTATGGGGATGTCGCACAGCCGGCCGCTTCCAATATGTTATCTTTGGGCGATATTTTTTTCCCTTGTGTTTTTCTTTAATCAAAAGTTCGGTTAAGTTTTTTTTTTTTTTTTTTTTTTTTTTCACGTGTTTCACTGGACCAAAAATTTTTGTTGTATCACATCGACCTAGATTTTTATTTTTTTATTTCTTTCTTATTTTAGCCTGTGTGTTTTTGTTTCTTGTCTTCTGCTCTGTGTCATTAGATGTTTTTTGCTTTGTTTACTTTTGACCAGTGGTTTTGTTTATTTAGTATTTCAAAATTGTTTTAGTCATTCCAGTAAATTTTAGTTAATATCATAATGCCCTATTATTATCTTAACGCATTTTTTATGTTCTCTTATATATATATATATACATATATATATAATTTTATAGTATATATATATATATATATATATATATATATATATATTTATATATATATATTTGTATTGTATGTATATATATAATTATCATTATGTCCCTGTGTGCTACATAACATCACTTTTTTAAGGAGACATCATAGAAAGTGAACACAAGCTTCCCTGGTCATATTATTTATATAATTAGCTGCCAATTATAGTTTATGATAATTCCGACGTTCCTGAAACTCTCTAGCGATAGAAAGCGTTGATAAAAGAATGACTGAGAGAAGGAAGGGCGAGATAGTTTGACAGTCATTTCAAAGGAATTTTCTAATTACAAGTTTATGTTATTCGATTAATCTTGCCGCATAACCTTTCAGGTTATCAAATTCTCTACATTTTTAAATTGTTGGCAGATATCGATTAATGTCAGGTAAATTTATAAAAAAAAGAAAATTTAAGGCAGATATCGATTAATGTCAGGTAAATTTATAAAAAAAGAAAATTTAATTTTCCTCCATAGTTATAAAGAGATGCTGAGATATGCTGTGTGAGAGAGAGAGAGAGAGAGAGAGAAAGAATGGGAGTCATACGCATGATAATAAAGAGATAGACAGAGAATCCCTGAGAGAGAGAGAGAGAGAGAGAGAGAGAGAGAGGAAAAGCTTTTAGGAAGTGCATGAGTGAAGAGAGAGAGCTTTTATGCATTATAGTAGAGAGATAGACAGAGAACCCCGTAATCGAGAGAGAGAAAGCTAGTTTACACGCATGATAATAAAGAGATTGGCAGAGAATCCCTGCAAGACAGAGAGAGAGAGAGAGAGAGAGAGAGAGAGAGAGAGAGAGAGAGAGTTTATATATGTGTAAATACGTTCCCCGGGGATTCTCTGTGTGACAACTGTAAATTCCTGGACGTCCGTTGTGTAATTTGTGATGCGAATTTTACAGAACTTGAAAAGGGTTAAAAGAAAAAAAAAAGATTACGGGGAGGGGGGAGGGGGCATTTTGAAGCAGGTAGGGCAGAGAGCCAGTGTCCCGAGGGAGAGAATAGATTGAAGTTGAGGGTTTGGGATAGAAAAGTTGATGGTATAACCACGGGTGCTGTCTGGAGCGCTGGTGATGGAGACATTTAAATATGACGTTCAGAGGACAGAAGGTGGGTTTCCTTTTCTTTTCGTACAGAGGCGATCATTGTTGTGGTTTACTGCATTTTCCGGTCAGTAACTGTCTATCTTTCTATCTTTCTATCTATCTGAATATATATACATGTTTATGTATAGTTTTATTTTTTAGCCTCAGGGCATATACATTTTATCGTCATCAAGAAATGTGGTAATTAATCTGTTGATCTTATCCAACACAGTATACATTTATTGCCATCAAATGGTAATTCTGTTGATCTTATACACACATATACATATTTGTGTGCGTGTGCAAATATAAGTTTATATGTGTATTACTCACTTCTCCATGAGGATAATTACTATTTCTTATATTTATATATATATATATATATATATATATATATAATACTATATTCGGTGTATATATTAATATAGATATATATATTCTATATGTATATATAATATAATAATTATATATTATATATATATGTATAGTAAGGAATTGTGAATGGACGAACAATTTCTGGGGAAGAGCATAGTTCAAAAATAGAAGAAACTGGAAAAGGCGAGATTGACTTGATACTGATGAAACATCCATTTAAGCTTATGAATTACTTAATGGCTGAGATTTATATATGTTGCTCATAATACATTTCCTTCTTCTACAAGCTTATTTGTAGAGAAAAATAAAACCATTTCCAATCAAGTTTCTAATTCCGTAATAAAGCACACAATCTCTCTCTCTCTCTCTCTCTCTCTCTCTCTCTCTCTCTCTCTCTCTCTCTCTCTCTCTCTCTCTCTTGATGCTTAATATAATCAGTACACTAGCAAGACTGGATTTCATTGAAGCTTGAAAGATGCCAGAGCTTCGGTTCATTCCTAAAGTGCTTCCTGTTCATCTAGGCTTCAGAACTGCCAAATCTTGGATACACTTTCATTGGTATTAGAATAATTACTGTATTCTCTACTCAATATAAAAAAGGGGCCACCAAGTACAAGTCAGTTCACTTTCGTAATGAAGGAGCTAAGAGCACATTCCAATTGTGAGTTGCGAGTATTCATTAATTCATGATACACTTGTTGAACCAGTTAGTGATATTTCCACTGAAATACTTTGATTGCAACTCAAATGTATTTCATACAAGCTTAAATGTATTTAATTACAACTTAAATATATTTCATTTTACCGTCTTCGTATGGCAGTGAATAATTCCAAATGACGACAGTAAAAAAAACAACGACGAGAGAGTATATATATAAAAAAGAACATGCGGTAAAGGATAAGGAAGGTGATCGTTGTCGTTTTATAATCAGAAACAACTACCTGACGTGATTGATTCGTCTTGAGTCGAATATTAACGAGCCCTTCACTGCTAGAGGTGCGTAAGTAAATAAATCTACTGTGCGTGTTTATGTAGATATATGTATTTGTGACTCACCCACGTATATATGAAATTCAAGTCCAGCCATGCACTGATTGTATTATAAAAGGAGAAAGAACGTATAACAATCATGCTTCTACACACTCGTGAGATACAGCTATAACAATTCACTAATTATATATACATACGAAAACAATTCGTCTTGGGTAAGTTCACACGACCAACTCGTTCGTTCATTTCTTGTATTGTCGTTCGTACCTCTCTGCTGTAATCTCTCATATCTGTAGAGATCTGAATTTTGTAGGGAATTCAGATTAGAAAATCTAGAAAGGTTTTTCTGGCATAAAGACTAGCCGTATTTAAAAGAGCATGGCATCTTTTGTATGTTGTATCATATTTGCGTATATCTTATTTGTTAGTTTTCTCTGGCGTAAAGACTGGCGTATTCAAAAGCGTATGGAATTGTTTGTATATTATATATTTGCATATAGTATCTTATTTGTTTTGGAAGGCTAAAACGCTGAGGTTTTTCTAGTGTGGTTATTCGCTACGTAGATTGTCATGAGTTTCGTGTTCCAAGTGGAAATTAAGATTTATTTTATATATCTTTTCATATTTACAGTCTGGATTCTTGTAAAAGGGAACGGTCCAAGTAGTGGTTAATAAAGCGTTATTATTATGTGTATTTTCCAAAGGTTGTACTTTTTCCCCTTTTATTTTACGTAAATAAAAAAAAATATTATATCTTCACCAAACGGTAAATTTTATGGGACTAACCTGACAGCGAGCTTTCGTTGGAAGGGAGAAACTCTGTTATTTATTTCCACTTCCGAACTTCAAGGATTTCAGAGGAAATACTTTCAAGGACTTTAATAAATGTAGTATTGAAACTTTTCTTTCTTAATCCATTTATTTTGATATACAGCATATATATATATATATATATTAAAAATATATATTATATATATTATATATATATCTATAGATTGAATGGTGTGTATGTATGTATGCATGTATGTATGTGTGGTTAACATACATACATGTATATGTATATATATATATATATATTATATATATATATATATATATATATATATAACATACGTGTGTGTGTGTGTGTGTGTGTGTGTGTGTGTGTGTGTGTGTCTGACATCTTGAAGCTGTTTTGACACTAGAACTCACAGCTGCTTGGTACTAGTACTACACGTGGCAGGTTCTGCCATTCACCTAGTGAGGGGCAAATAGAGAATAGAGAATACTTTTGCAAGAAACCCCCACCCCTTTCTATTTTTCCAAGACGATTATGTGGTGCATGTAGCCATTAGCACGGCGTGTTAAGTTCGTCTGTAATAATAGTTCATACCGCGTGCGATAATGGATTTGCTCGAGCAGGAGTCATAATGATACATTTCACCTGTTCGTAGATGTTTATGGGTTCATATGTTGTTGTTGTGTAGAGCGCGGGCTATCAGGTCCTTCGAAAAATTAATGATGGTGGTCGTGTAATCATTTGTATGTAGAAAATATGGTCTGCAGGCCTGTGTTCTTCAGTCTGACCTTGCAATATCCTCTATTTATCTTATATTTATTCTTTAATATATATATATATATATATATATATATATATATATATTTATATTTATAATAATATTATATATATATATGTGTGTGTGTGTGTGTGTGTGTTTGTGCTGTGTGTGTATATATATATAAACTCCCCCCCCCCCCAAAACGCAACCCGTTATGTGATTATCACCTGAAAAAACAGAAAATTATTAAATTATTAACAAGAAATGCCAGGGTGCCAAGTACTGTCGTGTATTCAGCACATCTTTTGGGTACTAAGTACTTGCGTGTTAAATGCACGAAGGGACTTGGCACTTTGTCGTTTTTTTCTTAAACATTTCCTGTGGTTTGAATCATATATATATATATATATATATATATATATATATAGATATATATATATATTATATATTATATATATTTTTATATTATATATGTATATATATATATATATATATATATATATATATATCTATATATGATATATCTATATGTGTGTGTGTGTGTGTGTTGGTGTGTGTGTATGTATTTATCAGGAAATGTTTTTTGTGTATATATATATATATATATATATATATATAATATATATATTATATGTATTTTATTAATTATATATGTATATATAAGAGCTAAAATTTCATAGCCGCTTTGAAAATGGAATTCATGAATTACTCATGAAACTTGAGGGATCCTCGACTTTAGGAACCCCCTTAGAGATAGACCGACGACCTTCGTTCAAAATAGAGAATAGACCTATTAAAATTCGGGGTATGTTGTAGACATTTATATAGGCAGTTTTTTGTTACTCTTTTTCTCCTTAACTCTTTCACCGTGTTGGAGATTTTTATCGTTACATTCACAATTTCGGTTGGTCGGAGGGGCCAGGTATGGCTATAAAAGACGGGGTATTGCCAGGACTTGGATATTGGTTGTTAATATTCGTTTTCCTGTTTCTTTTTTTTTTTTCCTCATTTTTATATGCTACGTAGCACATGTAGGGAATGCAATGTAAGCTTGATAATTAGATGATAATAATTACAATATAAAGAGTAATGACTCTCTCTCTCTCTCTCTCTCTCTCTCTCTCTCTCTCTCTCTCTCTCTCTCTCTCTCAGTTAGGTTTTGCTGTAACCCGGCTGATGGCTTTTTTTTTTATCGTCATTCCACATGATTTATTACTTTATCGTAAAACATATCGGGTTGTCGATCCGATTTCTTACAACATCACTGACACTGGAAGGTTTCTAGAGAGAGAGAGAGAGAGAGAGAGAGAGAGAGAGAGAGAGAGAGAGAGAGAGAGATTACAGTATACTTGAATAACAATATTGATTATCAAATGAGACCTTGAAATACAGTGGATATGACATTTGCCTCGCAATTCAAAGGATTCGATCCCTAGGTGTGAGTTTGAGAGCTCCGTTAAGTCCTTTGAGTATCCGTGATAATATGTGCGAGGCTGGTAATCTGCTGTAGAAGGGCGTGGTCCTCTTGGCAGCCTCTCTGTTTTAAGGGATATAAAAAGCCACGAGGTAAGAATGATAATGATAAGCATAAAGTCTTCGTGGTAATAAATGAAACTGGTATTCATTACGATAAACTCGGATATACAATTTAGGGATGGCGTGTCCATATGTACAGTGCTAAAACACCCAGAACACGTGTATTTGTTCATGGCGTTTCTTGTCTCTTTCCAGGTAGGTCTCTGGGACACTCGTTGTTCACCTCACTCCTTTTATAGCTTGACTTTGTGTGCGGGAAGTGGCCTGTGCAAAGAACGTCCTGTTTGCAAAACACGACTGATAGATGAGGGTTTTATTATTTTCGTAGTATGGGTGCTCTCTCTCTCTCTCTCTCTCTCTCTCTCTCTCTCTCTCTCTCTCTCAAGCAACTTTGACTTTGTTTTTTTTCTCTCTTCGCTCATACTTTTGACTTTTTTCGTAGTATGTGTTCTCTCTCTCTCTCTCTCTCTCTCTCTCTCTCTCTCTCTCTCTCTCTCTCTCTCTCTCTCTCGTTTTAACTTCACACGTTCCCGTGCACTCTTGATAATAGTGCCTTATAATTATATTGGTTTGAAGGATATTTTAAATTTCAAATGGGAAAATACGAAATGAAATTAAAGATCTTCTGTTAGTTTCTTCCTACCGTAAAAAAAAAAAAAAAAAAAAAAAAAAAACGTTTAGATAAAGTCGATAAAGCAAGTCCGTAGCTCTGACTAGGTACATTTATTCCTCGTACTACTATAGGGCCGTAGCCGAAACCTACTGGTCCCGAGCTGGACGACGGCTAGTCAAAGCTCGTGTTGCATACTGCTCGACGGGGATATGGAACCATTGTCCGTGTGGAACCGTAGGTCATTAAGATGTTTCGACATTGGAGACTTATGTTGGCCTGAATGTTATTAAAAATATTTAAAATATTTAAAATGTTGCCTGTTGGTTTCATAATAGCGTAATTTAACTGTATTGCCAGATATGTGGTCTTTCGTATTTTTAGCTTACTCTTAGTTTAAGGGGGAACGTATTTTTTAGCTTACTACTAATTTAAGGGGGAACGTATTTTTAGCTTACCCTTAATTTAAGGGGAACGTATTTTTAGCTTACTCTTCATTTAAGGGGGAACGTATTTTTGGTAGCTTACTCTTAATTTAATGGGGAACGTATTTTTTGTAGTTTACCCTTAATTTAAGGGGAACGTATTTTTAGCTTACTCTTCATTTAAGGGGGGAACGTATTTTTTTTAGCTTACTCTTAATTTAAGGGGGAACGTATTTTTTTTTTTTAGCTTACTCTTAATTTAAGGGGGAACGTATTTTTTTAGCTTACTCTTAATTTAAGGGGGAACGCATTTTTTTTTTTTTTTAGCTCACTCTTAATTTAAGGGGGAACGTATTTTTTAGCTTACTCCTCATTTAAGGGGGAACTTATTTTTTTTTATCTTACTCTTAATTTAAGGAGGATCTAATAATACTCCCCCCCCCCCCTTGATTGGCTGCGATGGAACATTTATTCACCCGTATGCTTTTCGGCCTTCGAAGCACGAATCATGTGCCTTCCAAGGATGCGGTTAAGGATATTATCCTACAGGATCGTCTGGCTCACACGTCAGTCACTTTCGTTATGTACTGTCACCCCGAAGGCACTTTCATGAATGATGCATTATGACCGGTAGCTCTTACTTTCTCTTCCAGGGTCACCTTACCTTGGGTTGTCTTGATTATATATCTATATAGTATATATATATTTTTTTTTTTTTTTAGATTTCCTACCGAGCTTAGGAGGCACACCCTGACTGTGTTCTTGCTTAACGGACCGTGTCTTTCGGGGTAGTTGACGCCACGACACTGAAGCCTTATCACTAGAGATGCTATGTCCGTGAGGCAGGCGAGCAATTTTATTGTTTGTGTGTATGTGTTTTAATGGAAATGGTATATTAGTTTCCAGAGTCTGGTGTGGTTTAATTTCCACGCTGTTCACTGTGTTCAACGACTGACATAATGTCTCCATTTATTGAGAGATTGAGATCAAATTACTGTTATCCCATTGGACATACCACAGAACGCTTCGAATCGACTTCCCACATGCATACATTCTTATGAACGTCTGTGTGTGTGTGCTCAGTTTTTGTTTGTTTAAGTCATCCTATTTTTTACATAATTTATACATGCTTCTGCGGCACTAAAATCCCACTTTGAAGCTTTCATAATGATTCTTTATGCAGGATTTATCATTCGCATCTTGACAACTATCCTCCATTATATTACTAGTTCACATACGTAACATAGTCAGCGTAGCTGAGGGAGCCTTTGAAATCTCTTTGAAGAAGCGCGGAAGTCTCTCTCCTTTCGGCCCTTACAATCGTCCACGTCACTTCCCTTTCCCTTATTTCCATAAACACTTTAGTTCTTTTTATTTCCACGATCTTCTCCCGCCGTCACCCCGAACAAAAAGGAATTCCATGTTCCAGTACGGCACGACCGCCGCCCCCCTACCGGGGGACATCATAGAAAACCTGTTCCAGGCCCCAGGGAATGTTTGGGTCTGTACCGTGGTCTGGTGGGCCGCTTGACTGGATGGGAGTGTGTGTGTGTGGGTGGGTGGGTGGGTGTGTCGGTTGTCGTGGGTGATTTCTTATAAAACGAGGAGATGAATCACTGGATTTTTGTTTTGGTCTGGATCCCCAAACTGAAAGTGGTCAAGTTTGGGGTTGTCCGACGATTCGTGAAAATAAAGTCTGAAAATGATTCTGGGGTCTTGGGGGCGATAGTTGAAGTGTTCAGCCTTCGATGATTTCTTTGGAAAAAAAAAAGTATTTCGACGGAAAAAAAAAAAAAAAAAAAAAGGTTTTCGGTATTTTTCGAAAAAAAAAGTGAAAAGGCTCGTTTTCGGTGTATCTAGTGTTAAATTTAGATTTGTCGATGTTTTCATATATAGAAAAAGATTCTTGTTTTTATGTGGGTGCTATTCCTAAAAAGAGCTAAAATTTTGGGTCCTCCAGTGATTCTCAGGGAAAATAAAGTTTTACCTTGAACAAAGGGCCGTCGATGAATTCCTGAAAAAATAAGTGGGAAAAACTAGGGGGTGGTTTTGGTTTGACGGTTTCCGTAGGAAAAAAGACCGTGAACTTTTCAACCGAGTTCGTTCTCCCTACTTGCCCTTGTTTTTTTGTTTCCTGCTGAATGATTGTTGGTTGTAAGATGAGAAAAATATCTGGTAAGAGTTAATTTTCTTTATATATTGTTAATAGTAAGACCTCAGGTTTGCTAGCTATGAAAAATACAAATTGATTAAAAAATGTCATTTTTGCTAACTGTTCTTCTCGTCTTATTTTTTTTAGTGGTACACAAAAAAATTGTTTTTATCTGCATTAATTTCTCTAATGCAAGTCTTGTTGCTCAGAGTAAGTTATTGGATCGTTTGTGCGTGACAATTTTTCTTAATTTTTCTGTCTTTTGCATTTGTTACCGAAAATTATGTTAGTAAACTTTTACATCTGAAAATTATGTTGATCTTCTGGTAACAGTCATTTGACAACCTTTTATTGAATATCTATTCGTTTATTTTTCATTTATTTATTTTTTTGGTGAAGATTGTATTTACAACTTTTCAATATAATGTTTGCAGACCTGAAATTTGCATCACCTTCTTTTTTATGTCTTGTTCTCCAACCTCTCTTAACTATTACTTCATAGCGCAACTGTAGGGGTTTTCTCCCAGTTCCACCTGTGAATCCTTGTTCTACTCATTTGTAGTCTGGATCTCTTCGTCTTGTAGTCCAACCACTTCATCTGCCATTGCATACTATCTTGAAGCGCTGAATGTCCGAAAGTGCCCCAGTGCTTGACTTGACAGCCTGAGTATGATAAACCATTCAGTCAAATCACCAATCCTCATAATTTGCAGCTTTTCGTTCTACCAAAATTCTGAATCGGCTCTAGCTATTCCTCATGACGGTAAACTGCCAAATTCCTCTTTCATTCTTCCATCTCTAGACGGGAATCGAGTCTACATTCTCGTGTGATTTGGCATCACACTCATTCCCACACGAGCTTTGAATCTTACTTGTATTCCCACATGGGCCTTGGAATCATTCCCACATGACTTATGAATTAA
>NC_061088.1:79209801-79214801 GCF_015104395.2 Macrobrachium nipponense
AATTTCGGGTCGGGCAGATAGCGTGTCATTTATAGATCGATGATAAAAGTTATAGACGGCGGGTGATACGAATGGTTTCAATAGGTATCAGGCTGCAGGGTATATCAGTACTATGGCCTTTTTCGTAAATAATAATAATAATTAGAAAATACTGTATCAACGATTTTGTAGCGGAGATTACTATCTACAATCCAGTTGTAGTCTCACATAATAATAATAATAATAATAATAATAATAATAATAATAATAATAATAATGATAATAATAATAATAATAATAATAATAATAATAATAATAATAATAATACAAAATTTGGTTCAAGTTACAAGGAAGAACACCGTCCAGGTGCTCGATAGTCTTTGATTTTATCATTTACGAATAATACAAATCAATTATATAATTATGGATCTTTATTATATCATGGTTTAATCGCAACATGGTGAATTTCTTGATAACAGTAATAATTATAATAATAGCTTGGGCTTATAAAATTATTGTTTTTATTCATATTTCTCATGGACTTTTTATGTTGTTGTTTATGTTGGTGTTATTTTTATTTCTCTTTCTTTGCAGCATAAACGATTGCCGGAAGTTTGACACCCATTGTTCATTGTGCGCTCACTGACGAGGTGTCTTATCATAACGTTATCATGAGCCTTTTGTGTGTGTGTGTGTGTGTGTGTGTGTGTGTGTGTGTGTAGCCTATACAGATGATTTTACTTCCGTGTTACTGGTCGCTGGGATCGTATATGGAATGTTCTCTGTATTTTTTTTTTAATTATCTGATTATTTTGAAACATGACTTGGAAATGTCCACACATTCTATATTTAATATATATGTGTATATATAGATATATTCATAGATATATATATATATATATATATATAATATGGATATATGTATATATATATATATGTATGTATGTATGTATGTATGTATGTATGTATGTTTGTGTGTGTATTTACATAAATAAATTATATGAACTCCAGCCACCCTTAAATGGGTATCGCATGCTTATATGATTATAGAGTCGATAAATTTCAGAACTGCTCTCTCCAGTAGTGTGAAGCAAATCAGGGTTAACGCGTTCATTTGATGATAGACACTTACAAAACACCGTCCATTGGAAATTCGTTGAAAGAGGCAGCTGCAAAGTTGGAAAAAACCTAGAGATAATCTTTGCTGATCCTTTTAAAAAGGTTGTTTTTATGTAGTATATATTTCGTTAATGTTGCTTCAAAGAATCTCTTGGTGCTGATTTAAGATGTAAGCTGTTTTCGGCTTTCTGATAACTGATAAATTTGTCGGTGTTTATGGATTTTAGATTAGAAACTGCAGAGGAAACTTCAAGAGTTTCTGTCGACATTTGTGTCACGCTGTCCGTTATCACCCAAGAAGATTACAGTAAACCCTTTTTTTTTTTTTTCGCTTTGCCCCTTACTTAAATAGATTCGTCCCCTTTTTCCCTGGTCGTTCTGTTCCCCTCTTCGAACTGCGCTCGTCGTCCGAGGCCGATTGGTCCTGCAGCAACAGCAGCTGGTGGTTCTGACGGTCGCGTCGATAGTATGCGACTCAAACTGGTCATTATCGCAGATCCATTAATCCCTCCCCTGCGGCCGTCGTTGATTTTCAGCATGACGCCATGATGGGAAATACGTGAAATTTTTCTGCCGATTTCCTGCGGACAAATTACGGGGCGTTATTCGTTCACGCGCGGCCTAATGCTCCTCCTCCTCCTCCTCCTCCACCTCCACCCCTACCCCCCCTCCTCCTCCTCCCCTTCCTCCCCTCCTCTCCCACCCGGCCTTCCCCAAAACGTCCAAAATTTGTCATTTCGAACGACTTTTCCGTACGTAATTTCGACGCAACCTTCCCGGCTGCGATTTCAGTAGTTGCAGCTTTTGCGCCGTCTCGCTGGCGGGGGTGTTGGAATGTGTCAGAATTCGACGCTGTCCGATATAATAGATGGGATCCGGTAATTATTCCGCTCTTTATTTTCGTATTGCCTCGTGGTCTTGCTTGCAGGGTTCCGAGCGAATTTGTGTCGGTGCTCGCTGTTATCGTGTAATAAATGGGGCTCTGAAATGATTTCGTTATTGATTTTTAGCCGGAACAGAATTTTGACATATGTAATAACGGACACTTATCAACTGTCAGCGCTGAGCAACTCTCTCCCCGGGGAGCCAAGACCAGCACTGGAAAAGAAATGTTCACAACAGCTTTATTTATCACCATTTGCCCACCGAGTCGGCGGAGCTAATGATAACCTAGATTAGTGTTTTGGGCTTCCGTACTGAAGGAATTGGAAGGGCGGAGGTTGGGGTGGGAGGAGGGGCTGCCTTAGTTGGGACGGAGGAGGAGGAGGAGGAGACAAGAAATATGGCTTCCGCAAACAGTGTTGTCTTAGCCGTTGATTTGTCTTTGGCAATGCTTTTATTTTTAGTTCTTTTTCGAAACCTCATTATCTTTTCAAACTTGTTGGGTGGCTCCCAAATATCAGCCGTTTTTTTCTTATTTTTAAGGTGTTTTGATTCGAGGTGCATTCAAATTTATTGCCGTTCTACTTTCGCCACAAACGCACTTTGGACTTCTCATTATTTCTCCTTCTGGAAAAATGCGTGTTCGCTTACTCTGTGGTAATGCAGTGTATTGATTTTTGTTTTCCTTTTTTTTATTTACTGCTTCCGTTCCTTTCTGTTTTTCTGTGTGAAATGATTGCGCAAAAGCGCCTTTGATCGTCCTGGAACTTTAGAGGTCGCTGAACTGGGTATTGAATGGTTAAGATTCTTTTGCTGTTCCCAGTTTTATAGATTATATAGTGTTTATAAGGTCTAAATATTTTCCTTACAGTAGGATCTCAGGATGGTAAAATATGGAACATCTCAGACACACCTCACATTAAAATGTTTATGAAGGCCTCTCCAGCTGTGTTGATGTTTCCAGAAAAAAAAAAAAAATATAAATTTTGGTTTTAGAAAGGCGCCTTACATAGTTGAAAGGGGGTGGACGACTATATTTAAACGTTTTTCTAGGGAATTCTTCAGCTGTGTTAGAATGAATCCTGGGAGAAAACTGTGAACAAAATTGCTTTGTTAAGGAGGCTGAGTTAGAAAGCCAGACCTCGCAGGCAGGCACTGAAGACAGTCGTGGATAAATTGGTCTTTTTATGAGATTTTTTTTTTTATTGATACGAGGAATAACTTTATGCTACAGACTCCTTACAGCGGCTGGGAATTTTTGGTAGGCTTTCCATTATCTCGGCTTAAAAGTCATTTTGTGCAGAATTTTGTGCAGTGAATAACCATCGATAATGTAATATAGGGAATGTAAATTATGACTTGTTGGATTGTTCTAAATACATTGGATTACTTGATCATTCAGTAATACTCTTCTTAAGAGTCTAAATCGTGGAGGGCTCCATCACCCACTGGGCGCATTGAGATAAAAATATCTCACACGTCGTCAGATAGGAATCACCGCAGCTATAACTCAGTTAACAACGACCATCATAGCCAACTGTAGGCTGTGGCATACCCTCGAAGCCCAATTATGCCCACGGAGAGCTCGCCCACCCCCTCCCGCCTTCCAAAAAAAAAAAAAAACTTACTACAAAGAGACATCGCCACCCCATATATCGTCAGTATATCGACTCCGAGATCACAGGGAGAGGTCTATGGAACTTCTCTATGAGCCTCCTTTACTCCTGTTATATTCTGGGACAGCTGGGGGTGATATATGGGAGGTTTCTTTTCCCTTGTCCTTCCCCCCCCCACAACCCCCCAACCCCCCTCTCATCATCCATCTCCTCCACCCCCACCCCCACCCCCCACCCCCTGTTACTATATATCCCCCGACGGTGAATTATGGCTATAAGGGTAATCTCTCTACAACATCGCTATGTTGAGGCATTAACTTCCAGGTTACGCCTTTATGTCTTCAAATGCTTATTGGAGTTTTGGAATTTTTTGCGGGGGACGGTTTTCGACTCTCTCTCTCTCTCTCTCTCTCTCTCTCTCTCTCTCTCTCTCTCTCTCTCTCTCTATATATATATATATATATATATATGTTGTAGATATATATATAGACTATATTATATATATATATATATATATATATATATATATATACATATACATACATACATGTACATGCATACGTACATACATACATAGTACATGTATAATATGTGTGTATAAATTCGTATAAATTCTCTCTCTCTCTCTCTCTCTCTCGTGAGTACCATAAATATGTAATGTTCTAGAAAATTGTTCCAAGTTGTCCTGGGAAGAGAGAAGATCCAATTTATCATTTCTTGAAAAGATTTATTGTGCTTCCCCTCCAGCATTGAAGGTGAACGCACACATACACACATACACTCGTACATATATATTAAGCAATTACCCAACTCAGGTAGAAGTACGAGAAACCTTTTCACATGATATCATTTTGTTTGCTTTATAATATTAGAGGCTTCTTCTCACTTCGGGCTATAGACGGTAGATTACGTAGATTACGTAGGCAATGCGGAGATAATGACAGTAATAATATTACGCAGGATAAAAGAGTCCTTGGAAATTGGTGGATATTGTTATCCAGCGCTTTCCAGAGACTCAAGTCTTTGTAAGTCGTCGATACTTTGGACAAAGAAATGTGAAATTAGTTGCGTACGGCGGTTAACCCTAAAGGACATTGTGTGCGCCCGGAGATGGTTAATAAGTTCAAAGTAATTCATGAAAGAGATAAAAACATTACTACACTGGCCGCCCTGTTCTCTACAACGGACTTCTACCCCGAACTTATTTATTTTTTAGAATAATGAGGGTCGGATTTATGAGAGACAAAAGGATAGTTAATTTCTACAGAATATGATTTTTCTTTTTCTTATTTTTATTTCTTTCAAAACGGAGATGAATATTCATGGATACCTTGTGTTTCTGCTCTGCCCTTTCGACCTCATCTATGGCTAATGGCGGAGGCAAGTTTGAAATTTATTATTTTT
>NC_061088.1:79219801-79249801 GCF_015104395.2 Macrobrachium nipponense
TTTTTTTATATTTATTATTATTACTTTTTTTTCTTTCTTTCTTTTTATTATTATTACTTTTTTTTTTTGTATAAGCGAGTTTCTGCACACGCTTACGATAACATATTCATAGAGGTATATGTCTGTGTCAAGTGTCAAACAAACTCAAGCCCCGCTTAATCTGACAACGATACCTGTTTCTGTAGACGGAATTTTTTGCGTATACGGATTTGTTCACATGCTTCATGTGACATACCTTTTCCGCGTTTCTGCTGGACAGAAGGGTTGTAGAAATGGGAAGGAAGAGGTGATGTAAAAGAAGAATCTTTTATATACAGATAGTGAGAAAATGCAATGTATGTTAGAGGGACCCTAAGTGCTAGTGACGGACATTTTATGGCGATGCGAAGCAACTGTATTTTTTAGACGTTTCCAGCACGAACCGGTAGAGATTGAATGTGGCAGCGACTACTGTAATATCTTTTTAGGTGGAGCCGTCCCTTAGCCAGGGAAAGTTTGTCATTCAATACAGTAAATATTCCAGCAATCGAATAAATAAATTAAAAAGCCAGATTCTGAAATAAATAGATATTCCTCGTCAAATGCAAAGTTTTCAAATGGCCTAATAGCATAGTGAATATCTTTCATGATTTAAAAGACAAAAAAAGAAAGGCTATTGTTGTTAACAATAATAAGCCTTAAATCAGCAAGGTGCAAAATCGGGAATAGAAATAAAATGAATGAGTCAAATTCAACATTCGAATATTCATTGTTTTAATTATATATTCTCAGTGTATTTATTGTTAAATTTTGTTAATTTGACCTGTTACATTCGGATATATGTATCTTTGGTTATTTCATATACCATATTCATACCATTATTTCTTCTTCCTTTTACGTTTTTTAAAGCTTTTTACAATCATTTCCGTTTCAGCGCTGAAAGTCCTCATGGGTCCCAGCGCTTGACCTGCGGGCTAAATTCTATATTCTGTTTTACTCTTTCTTCTTCCGTGTCTTTCATAGTTAGACGTTTCTTTGAAAGCGTGGAAGGCAAATTCACAGCTCGTGGAATTGTTCATTATAACATCTACTTGCTACAGTTTTAGATCTTGGTAATTATCTGTAATTTTTCCCCATTAATATTCAGTCAGTCCTTGGAGATTTCGCCTTTCATTAAAGCAAAGTGTAAAATACCTCGCTTTTCATCAGTTGATCGCCACTCCTTTGAGGCGGTATATTCCATAGGCGTTATACATGATATTTATTCTATACGATTAGAAAGACCAAGAATATATATAATTAGCAATTTTTCTTTATAGAAAAATAATAGAAATGAGATACACAAAATGGTGGAAGACGTTTGTGCTTTATGAAAAAGGGAAACATGCCCTTGTCCATGCACAAAAAATATTGAGGATGATACAGAGCCGTTGCAAAGGCAGTCCCTGTATTTTTTTTTTCTTAATCCCGACCGCTTTAGTGTAGCGCCATTCGTAAATGTGGTAAAACTCTGCGGATCGTTTACGCCTCAGTTGAATGCTTATACGTTTATAGGTAGTCTGCTATAACTTGCATATATATGCGAAGAGATACTCTAGTAAATAATCATGTTCTTGATTAATTTATTTTTATTTTTGATAGGACCGTTGTATTTTTGCTGTTTTAATCGTTCGTTTGCAGTCTGTCACCGTAGCATATGTACTGCAAATTTCTTATGTGTACAAGTTCTCAAGTAAAGGCCTTAGGACGAAACCGATCGTGACTATTTCTGTATTTCTTTTGCTTTATTTTTCCATTTTGTTACTTTACATCTATAGGTGCTTTACACCTAATGAAAGAGAAGGAAAAAATCTATAGGTGCTACTCTATGGAAAGAGAAGGAAAAAAATCGTGGTGCTTTACACCTAATGAAAGAGAAGGAAAAAATCTCTAGGTGCTTTACACCTAATGGAAGAGAAGGAAAAAATCTTTAGGTGCTTTACACCTAATGAAAGGAAGGAAAGAGATTCTTCAATGGCTTTATATTCTAAAATGAGAGCAACATAATTGCTGACACTGTTCGTAAGCTTCCAATATTTGTTTTCGAGAAGCTGTGGTTTCTTCCTGACGTGACCATAAGACCTCGGGATAGGGGACACCTTGTCCTTTTTTATCGTTTAGTGCTCTTGATTGTTGCTGGTACCATAAAATAGTCTCTCTCTCTCTCTCTCTCTCTCTCTCACACACACACATATTTGAGCTACCTGGGACAGTTTTATAGGTTCTCTCTCTCTCTCTCTCTCTCTCTCTCTCTCTCTCTCTCTCTCTCTCTCTCTGAGAAGCTACAAAGGTGACGTCTTGTCCTTCAGGGTGTGTAGAAATTTTATCTTTTTGTTTGTACGAAAAACTGTTTTGTTTGTCATGGTAGGATTACAATTTTCCCAGCAGTTGGTTAACTTTTTTCTTTCAGTTATCCTCTGTGTTTTTAATTTCATATGTTTTATTCTTTATAAGGTAATACATGAGAGCATATCTACGCTGAATTAAAAAAAAAAAAAAAGTACGTTTGCATTCACACGCACTTAGGGTATACTTACAGTACTGTTTTGTGATATTTACATTTGATGCTAATTAACTAGTTCATGCTTCTGTCAGTAAAAATGATTATTTTTTATTTCTTTTGGATTTCTTACTTAATCTGCACAATCATCAGAAGGAGTTTTTCATACTATTTCCACTTATTATTATTATTATTATTATTATTATTATTATTATTATTATTATTATTATTATTATTATTATTATTATTATTATTATTATTATTATTATTATTATTGCTTTTAAATTGTTCTCCATGTATTTCGTCGCCATTATTACTGCTGTAACTAGTTGTCCTCTACGCGTTCATTAGTGTGGCAGTGTCATTAAGAATATTAAAAGACTTGATCCCACCGTCATCACTTTTCCTTTTCTATCAACCAACCTCCACATTCCCTTTCATTAGCATTATATACTTCTTATTCATCATTTAGACGAATGCTAAGCCATGTGTCTAGCGTCATCGCCAGGTCGCAAGAATTATCCTATATGGCGACGCGAGTGTGAGTTTTAGGAGCAATAAAAGTGCCTGTCTCATTATAAAATCCACCGCCTTGTCAGTTACTGCCCGTGTTTTCTTTTCTATCTGATTTGAAAAGCACGATGGACGAATTATTTTATGTATGTATGTATGTATGTATGTATGTATGTATGTATGTATGTATGTATGTATGTATGTCGTCAACTAAGGCCACAGGGAAAATAAAAGAAAGGAGTACCAAGCGCTTTCGTGTGATTTCCAACACATTTTCAAGGTATATAAGTTAGTAAATTATTAAACAGATAACAATGTATTGAAATTCAAGGATAATTAAAAAAACCCATTTCCCTTAATTATGAAAATTTAATCCATTGACTTTAAAAACGAGCAAAAACTGATAAGAAAAAAGCGATGAAGATGATAATTCCATGCTTGTATAGACCAGTAAGAAAATTGCCATTACACAAAAAAAAAAAATGAGACAGCAAATTTAAATAGTAAAAACGGTATTTTTCTAAATAAGAAACTATTCAAATTAATATTTCATGCTTGTATAGACCAGCAAGAAAATTTGCAGTACATCCAAGAATAAAAGAAATAAAATGAGATACAAAAGCTTCCATCATCTCTTGACTCGTTGAACATCGTCAGCTGTCCCGTACGTCAGACAGCTGCCTCTGCTTCTCCTGCTGTTGTGCGAATGTGTTTATTTACAACGCGAAAGCTACTGTGTTTACACAAGGCTTTTGTGTAAGCTCTGCTGGATATGCCAGGAAGGTCATATATGAGGGCTTGAAATAGCTTGACGTTGGATTAACGCACTCCGGTGTCGAATTTACTTTCTATTATTATTATTATTATTATTATTATTATTATTATTATTATTATTATTATTATTATTATTAGTTATTATTATATTATTATTATTATTATTTAGTTATTGTTTATTTATTTTCTGCATTATCATTAGTTGTGCATAATAATTTTTATTATTATATTCTGTCTTAATATTTTTTAATATTGATTTTGGCAAATTATTATTATTATTATTATTATTATTATATTATTATTATTATTATTATTATTATTATTATTATTATTATTATGCCTAATCATTTTTATTATTGTCATTGATGTTATTATCATCATCGTGATTATTACTAAACAAACGTTATCGTTACGTATGATTTAATTTCTAAGATTTTATTAATTGTTGCCTTACGCAGCATCTTCACTACTAATACTACCATTGTATGTTCATTCAAGATTTAAGCTACAAAGCCCATTCATAAAAGAAGTAAATAAATGAATAGAAAACAAATTCAGAAAGTCATAACATTACCCAATCGCCCAGACTTTCATAATCACAAAAATTAAGCCTGTCTCGAACGTAACGTAGCGTAAACAATCTTTCTTTATGAGCGTTACAGAGCAGTGTTTATGCTAAACAGATCAGGGGCGTGACAGCCATATATGGAAACGGCTTTTGCTCGGGATTCAGACAATGCCCCAGGTGCCCTCCTCCCTCCCCCTACAAACGCACATCGAAAGGGTAGGGCATGAAAGCTTTGTTGGCCGCACTCACGGGTATGACAGTGGTGTTATGTTCACGGCTTAGATATGTCTGAGGGCCGTTGTTGTCGGTACGAAGGGAAAGTGGAGTCTTGTTCGGTTTGTATTTATTTGAAATTTCGTATTAATATTTTTTATATATATATAAAGAGGTCTGTAACGGTCGAAGCTCATATTTGGATAGACCATTTATTTCCATATTAAAAGAGCAAGAGACATAGAGATCACATATAAACAAAGGAGTAAGAGACATCGAGATCATATGTATACAAAAACGTCACACACAAATGATATTAAGAATTGCGTCCAAACTACACACAAATGATATTAAGAATTGCGTCCAAACTACACACAAATGATATTAAGAATTGCGTCCAAACTACACACAAATGATATAAGAATTGCGTCCCAAAACTACACACAAATGTATTAAGAATTGCGTCCAAAACTACACACAAATGATATTAAGAATTGCGTCCAAACTACACACAAATGATATTAAGAATTGCGTCCAAACTACACACAAATGATATTAAGAATTGCGTCCAAACTACACAAAAATGATATTAAGAATTGCGTCCAAACTACACAAAAATGATATTAAGAATTGCGTCCAAACTACACACAAATGATATTAAGAATTGCGTCCAAACTAAACACAAATAATATGAAGAATTGTGTCCAAACTAAACGTAAATAATATTAAGAATTGCGTCCAAACTACACATAAATGATATTAAGAATTGCGTCCAAACTAAACGCAAATAATATTAAGAATTGCGTCCAAACTAAACGCAAATAATATGAAGAATTGTGTCCAAAAAATAAACTAAAACGAAAACAAATAAATATGAAGAATTTGTTGTCCAAAACTAAACGTAAATAATATTTAAGAAAATTGCGTCCAAAACAAACGCAAATAATATTAAGAATTGGCGTCCAAACTAAAAACTCAAATAATATTAAGA
Organism: Macrobrachium nipponense; assembly: GCF_015104395.2. Taxonomy (NCBI): domain Eukaryota; kingdom Metazoa; phylum Arthropoda; class Malacostraca; order Decapoda; family Palaemonidae; genus Macrobrachium; species Macrobrachium nipponense. Next base: position 79,225,379 of record NC_061088.1, read on the forward strand.
ATTGCGTCCAAACTAAAACGCAAATAATATGAAGAATTGTTGTCCAAAGGTTAAACGTAAACGTCCAAAAATATGAAGAAATTGTGTCCAAACTAAACGCAAATAATTATGAAGAATTAACGTGTTTTTTTTTCCAAAACTAAACGTAAAAAATAAGAATAAATTAAATTGAAATTGCGTCAAAGCAAACGCCAAAATAATATTAAGAATTGCGTCCCAAAGTAAACGCAAATAATATTGGAAGAATTGTGTCCAAATAAAACGCAAATAATATGAAGAATTGTGTCCAAACTAAACGTAAATAATATTAAGAATTCGCGTCCCAAACTAAATGTAAAATAAAAAATAATTAAGAATTGCGTCCAAAGCAAACGCAAATAATATTAAGAATTGCGTCCAAAGTAAACGCAAATAATATGAAGAATTGTGTCCAAACTAAACGTAAATAATATTAAGAATTGCGTCCAAACTAAATGTAAATAATATTAAGAATTGCGTCCAAAGCAAACGCAAATAATATTAAGAATTGCGTCCAAAGTAAACGCAAATAATATGAAGAATTGTGTCCAAACTAAACGCAAATAATAAGGAAATGTGTCCAAAATAAACGTAAAAAATAATTAAGAATTGCGTCCAACTACCAACAAATTGAATTAAAAGTGCGTCCAAACTAACCAAATAATATTGAAAAATTGCGTCCAAACTAAACGTATTAATTTAAGAATTGCGTCCAAAGTAAACGCAAATAATATTAGAATTGCGTCCAAATAAACGCAAATAAATCTTAAAAAAAATTGCGTCCAAAGCAAACGCAAATAATATGAAGAATTGCGTCCAAAGTAAACGCAAATAATATGAAGAATTGTGTCCAAACTAAACGCAAATAATATGAAGAATTGTGTCCAAACTAAACGTAAATAATATTAAGAATTGCGTCCAAACTAAACGCAAATTATATTAAGAATTGCGTCCAAAGTAAACGCAAATAATATTAAGAATTGCGTCCAAAGCAAACGCAAATAATATTAAGAATTGCGTCCAAAGTAAAGGCAAATAATATGAAGAATTGCGTCCAAACTAAACGCAAATAATATGAAGAATTGCGTCTAAACTAAACGCAAATAATATTAAGAATTACGTCCAAACTAAACGCAAATAATATTAAGAGTTGAGTCCAAGCTACACGCACAATACCCATCAGTAAGTATTATCTCCATCTGAGAGGCATTCTCCAAGGTCTTCGGAACCCTGTGGTTTGATCTGGGAAAAGTGAGACACTACTCCGTGAGAAGGAAGTCAGATATAAAATAGGGTGGCATTTATTTCCAACCCGTTCCGAGGGAATTTCGGTGACAGGTAATGTATAGCCCTTGTGAATGTTAGGGAAAAGTGAACGACATTGGAAGGATTTAACCTTTTTTTTTTTCGTTTGAGCGTGAGTGATTGTTACTAGTTTTTGAGTACTGGTTTATTTGGTATTTGAATTGATGTTTGCATGTGATATAGTTCTGTGTGTGTGTGTGTGTCTCTCTCTCTCACACTATATACATATATAATCTATATATATATTATAATATATATATATATATAATATATATATATATAATATAAATCATATAATGTGCATGTATGCATGTGGGTGATTTATATATATATATATATATATATATATATATATATATATATATATATATATATATATATATATATTATATATATATATATATGTATACATACGTATTATATATATATATATATATATATATATATATATATATATATATATATATATACATAAATACTGTACTAAACAAATACAAGTAAAGAAACAGAAAGTAAAAAGTCCGGTGAATAATGCACTTTCAAAATGAAAATTGACTTGCTGACCACGAGCCCTTTGCTCAGTCACGTTAGAATCAATTGCATACGCTGCATACCTTGCATGAGAATCAACCTGCGTGCGTGCGTGCGTTCGTGTGTCCGTGCACTGTGTTCTTAACAGGATTTATCGTCTGGCGTCTCACTGGGAGCGAGACCGTTAAACGCAGGTGATTGCAAACAAAACACGTATTGTCTCTCTCGTCTCGCCAAATGGAACGTTGAGGGTGGGTTGATCGAGAGGTTGGGCGGGACTAGGGGGTTAGCAGGGAGGTTACTAATAAAGAAGTTGAGAAGGGGTTTGCTTACTCCAAGAGTTGCTTTTAAGGGGAGGGTTAGTACAAGCGCTGTGTTGGGTGAGGTTAGGGAAAAGGTTGCTTTCTCAGAGTCTGCTCTGTGGGGTTAGCAGACGGGTTACTGTTAAGAGGTTGTCTGGTGTGGGGGCTAACAGAAGGGTTGCTGCTAAGAGGTTGTCTGTGTTGGGGCTAACAGAAGGGTTGCTGTTGAGGGGTTATGTGGTGTGGGGTTAGGAAGAGTGATGCTGTTAAAAGTAGGAGGGGTTGTGGCTACTGTATTCGAAGGATTATTGTTACTGGTTCAAAAGTATTGGATCGAGTGAGGTCAGAAATAGGTTGCAATGAGATTATGTAGGGTTGCTGTCAATGGCTAGCCTTAGGTGCACGGATGGGTGCTGTTAGCGAAGGGTTGTCGGTAGGGTTTCGGGATAAGGTTTATATGAACGAACCTGCAGGGATTGGACGTCGTAATTAAAGGCCGATTCTAAAGGTTTTGGTTAATAATTGCTAATTAAGATGTTTTTGACGGAGTTGGTTAACAAAAGGTTGCTGAGAAAAAGCCGGTGAAAGTGGGTTTAGCGAGCGAAAAGGGTTTTGTTGCTGTTGAGTAAAGGGGGGGGGGGGGTAGAAGGTGAAGGAATTTGCCCCAAGTACTACCAGAGCCCCTTCGGAATCTCTCCCAGCCACCCACAGAGCTCTCGAAGGCTCCACTAATGGGTTTCAAGTGCTATGATGATGGACAGGGGAAGGTCGAGAGATAAATTTGCTTTTATTAGTCAAAAATTCTTCATTCTAGTTTATTTTATGGTCCAGTTTTTTCTTGTTCCTATTCTAATATTTTTTTTTATTCCCATGATATATTTTTTTCTTATTCCCATTCTAACATTTTCTGTTGTTTCTTTTTTCGTTTTATTCCCATGATCCATTTTTTCTTGTTTATATTCTAATATTTTCTGTTTATTATAATATATATATATATATATATATATATATATATATATCGAAGGCATGCATGCATATATAAATATATGTATGTATATGTATATATATATATATATATATATATATATATATATATATATATATATATATATATATATATATATATATGTGTGTGTGTGTGTGTGTGTGTGTGTGTGTGTGTGTGTATGTGTAAAACTGACGTACACCAGTTTATAATTTGTGCATTTCCACCGCTTGCACATCATCCAAAAACCTGCCTGTGATCCATGGTGAGTCACTCGCCCCATCAGTCATTCATGTCGCCGTTCACTAATTGATTCTCCTTAAGGAATTTATTCAAGGCGAAGTGGGCGAGGAGGTCCTGGGACCTGGCTCACCTGTCTCTGTCTGCCAGGTGGTGTTGGTGGTCGTTTGGAGAAGGCACCAAGATTCCCAGGAGTGCAACTACCCGGTGCATGGAATGGGTATTAAGGAGGTAGCAATTGGCGGAGTCGACCTTGAGAGCTCAGCCCAGCTTTTGCATTTTTAATTCTGGCTCGCTTTGCTGAGATCCGCCACAGATAGGTGATGATGCTCTTTTCGTCTGATTCTCAGGGTGATGATAAAGTATCGAGTAGAGGTCGACTTTGAGTTCGTAATAGATAGATAGATATATAGATAGAGAGATAGATAGGTAGATAGATTTCCGACCATATAAATACAACTGTTCTATAATTACATAAAATTCAGAATTACAATATTTTCATATTTTACGAAAGATAATACTTTTCGGTTCAGTTATTGTAAAAAAATAAAATTACATTCAAAACGAATTTGTAAAACTTGGATGCACTTTGGAATATGTGGAAAAAATGACATGAAAAACTTGACATTTTTTCATTACTACTCAAAACCTAAAATTTTTTGTTTTTCACTTCAACTCATCAACTCATTATTAATTCTTTATCTCTCATTTGTCCCTTTCATGTTATTATTATGAATGTGAAATGATATAAAGCCCTCTATTTTTTTGATTCAGTTTCCTCTCACAGTCCATTTATGGAATGCCTTCGATACTTTCCTTTTGTATATCTGTAACAATTTAATATTCGTTGCTTGCGTGCGTACTCATTTATAAGTTGCGTGCTGGTGATTGTTCACAGGACGTGTTCAAGGAAAATTTTTGCTGGAAGGGAGTGTTTAGTCTGCTCTTATCTCTAGTATTACAACTATTATTGACCGTCGTCACAGAAGAAAGTGGATCATAACTTTGATCTAGAAATCTCTTCTCGTCTTTTTGTACATTTCTCCACCGTATAGGTGTATATATATATATATATATATATATATATATATATATATATATATATATATATATATATATATATATATATATATCAAGTATAAAAGGCTCATTTTATTTGAGACGTATCCTGTTTTAACAGAAGAATATATATATATATATATATATATATTATATATATATATATATATATATATATATAATATATATATATATATATATATATATATATATATATATATATATTATATATATATATATATATTGTGTATGTCTACCATTCTGATGATTTACTTTGTTTATTTCATATCCCCTTATTTATTCGTGTGTTTTACATAACCCTCATAGCTATCTTATTTTTCTTGTACCTAGTCTTTTCCTCACTCATAACAGGCACACTTATCGCGCGAGAACTCAAGACTTTCTGCTTTGTTTATCCCTCCTCTTGAGCTGTATTTAATGCAAAAATACAGGCACACAATATACCAGGCGCTCGAGAAACGGTTAAAAACGCGACATCTTGGTGGCCGACAGATGGAGCAACACAAAGCAGGTTAGGACCTCAAGTGGGACCTCATCTTAACAAGCGTCCTCAACTCCGGGTTCAGAAAGAACTGCTTTAGCAGTTGAAACGCCCAAGGCGAAGAGGAGGACACTTTACTTCTCACGGTGACGAGAGAGAGAGAGAGAGAGAGGAGAGAGAGAGAGAGAGAGAGAGAGAGAGAGAGAGAGATTTTCCAACCCAAGGCATCAGAAGGATGTATTTCAACATCTTTTATACTTTCTTTGTGTGTGTGTGTGTGTGTGTGTGTGAGAGAGAGAGAGAGAGAGAGAGAGAGAGAGAGAGAGAGAGAGAGAGAGAGAGAGAGATTCCAACCGAAGGCACCAAAAATGATTCATTTCAGCATCATCTTTGCCTTTTCCATTTTGAGAGAGAGAGAGAGAGAGAGAGAGAGAGAGAGAGAGAGAGAATTTTCCAACCGAAGTCATCAAAAGTCATTTATTTCAGCATCATCTTTGCTTTATTCATTTAGAGAGAGAGAGAGAGAGAGAGAGAGAGAGAGAGAGAGAGAGAGAGAGATTGAACTGGGAGTAGCAACCTTGAACCTATATACCTGAAGAAATCCCTTTGAGCGAATCGATTATTAGCCTGCCTATGATTCGTGAGGCCTATGTTATGATGGACCATAATTATCCCTAATAAATGCACCCTAATATCGGCCTTGTTCTGCCCCTGCTCCAGCTGCCACCCTTTGAGTGATGGATTTGTTTCTACGCCCTGTTGGAGATTCTACCTTCCGATGTTTTCTTTGTTTTTCTCGGTATTTCTTCCCATTCTTGTCATTATCCCTGTTTCGAAAGTTTATCTGATTTCATTGACTTTCATTCATAACGGCCACCCCGTATAAAAACGGGTTAAAGCTGGGGAGTAGAAGATTGGCTTTCAGAATGATTAAAGCTTGTCTCTTCTTGCCAGCTGTTATAAGCTATTATGATAAAGACAGATAACGTTAAAGAAAGATCGAAATAATTTTTTTTATTTACTGTTGGATTTAACCAGTTTCTTGGCAGGTTATGAAATTTTTCAGTAAATGTTATTTTCCTCTTTTCTTATTATTTCATCAGGCATTCATATTGTTCGTCTGTTTCCCTTCTCTGTTCTCTTCTTTTCGAAACTTTTCGCAGAGCTCCAGCCTCCTTACTTTATTATTGTGGAGCAAGATCACAGAGGCCATAGACTTGAAATTCAGGCATCGAAAGAATATGGCGTCTGTTTCATGAGAAAATCAATATGACCGTAGATGTTTTCATCAATATTAACAACTATAATCATATGGATGAGTTATTGAATCATAAACTCGGTTTAATTTTCAATCTTTTTGTTTTAGTTGGCAAGAACCTATAATTTTCTGGGTAAAGGGATGATTCAGTTGTTAATGTCAGGCTCAGGATTCATAGCCCGTAAAAACCACGCAACAAAATCTTGGAGATTAGGAAGACACACAGACTTTCCATATATTATATATATACATTGTGTTTTCCTGTACGTATAACAAATGAAAAGGAACTCAGGTGGTCATAGACATACGTAATCTTGTGAGCCTGTTTTATGGATCTGCGGAAATTATTTTATGAATCAATTAGTTTTATGGAAGGGGTTCAATTTGTGACCCATTTTTTTTTATTGTGGTTATATCCCAAGACCGTCTTTATATAAAGTCATCATCGCTGGGTATCCTCTTGCTTTTTTTATTTGTGATTTTTTTTTACCTATTCAATATTTTACCAAGAAGTATAGAAGTCTATCTTCGCCACATAGAGACCTGCTGTATGGATAGGTTTTTGGTATCAGTTATGTAGAGATATAGTAGATGGATAGTTATATATAGATTAAGAGAGGAACACAGTAAGACGGAGAAAAAGAGAAATCTTACCTGTCGATATAGTACCTGTAGATTGGTCCCACCCGGGCGAGGTTGGGGGGAGGGGGTGTCTTCCCTCGTCGAGGGCCTCCCGTATCTGGATTCGGACGTTATTTGTACGAGTTATGAGACAGAGAAAGTAAAGACTCTTTGCAAGAGTTTTCAGAGCAGGGAGAAACGAGAAACAAACACACTGCCTTCAAGCTCACCACTCGACTTGGGAAGGTTAATTTTGAATTCTCCCTCAACGACCGTATAAATCCTTTATTATGGAAGGTTCATTTATATTCATTGGGTGCTAATGAAATTCCCATGAAATATGAATTTAATAAAAAAAAAAGGCCATGAACAAATATTGCTTTAGTTTCTTACCATAGTATTCTGGTTGTTTAGAATTTCTTATCTGTTTGTTGTATGTCACTTTAGTAAAATGTTTCATTATAAGGATTATTTTTTTTTTTTGCTGTTATGCCGGAAGTGATGTCACTTTAGACCTGTAACTTAGCCACTCATGTTACTTTTGAGCGATTTAATTCTATTGGATTCATTTCAGTTTTCCGTTGGGTTTCCTGCTTTTCTCATAATATGCTACATCTCTATTTTCTTTGTATTTTTTGTTTTGTGTAGAACGTTTGCGTTAGGTTTATCCTTTATATTTGCAGAACTCATTATGGTCTTTATTGTCCGTCGATACGATAAGTATTTGAAGTATAGGGTGCTAAGAAAAACTTCAAGAACCCGACAGCAAAATGGAGCGTGAGTTTTTATCTCTTGGCACATTCAGCCTTTGGAAAAATAAATCTTAATGAAACCTCTCTTAACACAAGGCTATAACTTAATCGAACAGTTGTGTTAAAGTAGTCAAGAAAGGAAAAAGAGGACCCTTTAGAAGCAAGAGCGTGTGCTGGCTGGCACAAGGCCATAACTCAATCGAACAACAGTCAGAAATAACTCACCGTTTCAAAGCCTATACAATCCTTAACATTCAGCCTAAGAAGCCTGGTATCTGTTGCATATGTATTTCGGGGAAGTTCGCTACATGATAAAGGGCATATAAGGCTGGAACCCCAATAAACACCCCCAACATTCGACAGACCTCCACGCCCATATATAGTCCAACCTTTGGGCCTAGACTCCCTCCCTAGGGCCAGACCGCAGACGGACCTTCTTCGTTTTGGCCTAAGCAACTGGCGGCTACCTGACTTACCCCCCGAAACATGATGCTGTTCCACGAAACGAAGATGAAGGAGGGTGATTGTACGAGGAGGAGAAGAACTACTTTCAAGGGCGTGAAGATAACGAACTTCTTCTTCCCGTAAATGAAGTTCTGAGTTTTTGGCAATATCTTTTCTTTCATTGTTGAAAATACCTGGCTTGCTGCTCCCAACTAACTGAAAGATAATGAAAAGATGATACTAACATTCGCCGAAAACAAAAACGAAAAATATTTTCTTATTGAGAGTTTATATGTAAGAGAAGTCGAGGCTTTTTGGAATTAAGCGTTTATCTTCTCTCTTGCCGTTTTTTTTTTATATCAAAGAAATGATTCCGACAGATGAAGAGATGCCATTGGAACGAAATCCTTGCAGCATCCACTGTTTAATTTACAGGTTGAATGCTAATTGTCATTTCTTGTATTCTGAGCTTCTTGAAAACATGCAATTCAGAAATATTACATTTAGATTTTATTTTCTGCCTGGTAATTTTAGCCAACTGCCTGTCCCTGTCTCTGACAGTCCACTGTAATGATATTCCGAAATTCCCAGATAACATCTGGCGTAATTAGGCACCTCCCAAATAGAGCGAAGACGGTGATCTGTAGACGAGACAAGACAGGACTCCTGTCTCTTTTTTTTTCTCTCTCTCTCTTTCTCTCCAATGTTCTTTAAGATGTCCCTGTCTAAAAGAGCTCCCTAATAAAGCCTGCTTCCCAGCGCCCCTATCCTTTAAAAGCCATTGGCTGTCCTTGGTGTCATATCTCCCCGTTCTTTGTGGCGTTGCAAAGTTTGGCGTCTTTGAACTCCTTGTTATTTGCAAGGTTAGTTGAACTAATGATTTCGCAATGCTGCGTTCTGTCGGCTTTTAAGTGCTCAGTAGACTGGTCTGAGAGAATATGGTTCCCACTTTCAAAGGACAATCCATATTTTAATTTTTTTTATTGGCGATGAACATCCCGATATACCTGTGCATATCTAATGGATATCCATTAGACATCCATTAGATGCCAATTGCGCTTTAGTGATGGGTAACAGAGTGAATTATATGATGTGCCATGGAATAGGTAAAGTTTTGGATAATTCACTTTGACAGGGAAGAAATCAAGAAAACTGGTGAAAAGTAAGGAGTTATCAACATAAACTTTGCAAAAGGATAACTAACAAGCGTTGAAGTCGTGCGTTCGTTGTACTGTAACCGTTTAACGTATTTGTATACACACACACACACACACACACACACACACACACACACACACACACACACACACACTAGAGACAGTTTAGAATGATTCATATGGCCAAAGTTGAAATTATGGCAGTAAGTAAACGTCAATCATGGTTCATAAATTTGGCTCCTACGGCCTGTTCATATATTTAGTGTAATGTCAGTGAAATGGGCCTTCGGCATTTGTCATCACAGCTGCCACACAGGTTGGATTTCTTTATCGTATCGTCGTTGGGTTATTTGCAGTTTTCTGCTCCAGGTTGATATTCTTGAATTGATATGTCGTTAGCCTAGTTAATCCAGATATATTTTCCTTGATATGATGTTGATAACCAAACGCGTAACAATTTTTCATTTAAAGATAGATTTTTTAATTTGTATCCCTTTAATGGCAACACGACTGTTACATATGATAATTTAGTAGAAAAATATAAATGCATTATTATTAATCCTAATGCCTGTTGTTAATTTGCATATGCCGTCGATTATATTAGAGAAATGTTGTCTTGCATCACACTAAGAACTTTTTTTTTTTTTTTTTTTTTTTTAGTAATGAAAAGAATTCACAAGATATGGCTGTTGCCATTACCCCAGTTTGGTATGCATGAAAAACGGAGAAAAAAAAATCCAGCCTCGCTATTCATACCAAAGATCCATTATGCTGTTCTTCTAACGAATTCCAACGTCTTTGCACACGCGAGTAGCATACTTGATTGAGTGATGCAGTCCCAGAAATTGACACATGAAAAAACATACCACGTCCAGAATTCCCCGAGGCTGCTTGCCTCCTTAAGGACCATCAACCGATGTTTTGATTTGATTGATACAATAGGGTGTAGGAAGGAAAGCTCCTTATAGGTAAAGTTGGATAATTTTTGGGGTGCTCTATTTGAAGTTCATTTGTTTTTTCGTTTTTCTGTGTAGCCTTCATCGTAACCATAAAAGAAGTCACTGATGCACAACGTGACATCGTTCTAATAATCTGGATGCAAGTTCGAATCCCGCTACGGACGTCAGCATGTCTTCATCTTCTTACATTTGGATCTAAGGCTTTATAGTGACAAGCGTCTCTGGAAAGTTTAAAGAATTCGAAGAGTTGAGAGGGCATTTTTTATTATTACGATTACACACGGGTCTAGTAATAGGTGACTAGCATATATATATATATGTATATATATATATATATATATATATATATATCTATATATATATATATATATATATGTATATTTTATATATGTGTGTGTGTGTATAGATATATATACATATTGGCTATACACACGCATAATAATAATAATTATAATTGTATAGTACCGTGAGACCAGTTTTCTTTGAGTATCCCCTGTCACTTTCGCGCCGACAGGCACCACAAAAAAAAAAAGAAAAAAAAAACGTGACAAAAAACGGGTGAGGGCGTTATCCAACCAACTACTCTTTTTTCTTGCCCTAACTATAGAGTTAAGCTATGAGCATGTCGGGAGCATCATTTGCATCGGGACGGAGATGAGTGAAGCTTTCGTGATCGAATGCTGGCAGGTAGCGTGGTAGGGGGCCAAGAATGTTGACAGATTGGGTCTCTCGTTGGAAGACAGCGCCGGAGGGCAAAGAAATTATCTAGTACAGTGTGAAGTAGACCAGTAAAGTTTTATTTTCTACTTATTATCAGAAGAATGTATGAAACAGACAAAAGAATCATGCTCACACGCACACACCCATATATATATATATATATATATATATATATATATATATATATATATATATGTATGTGTGTGTGTGTGTGTGAGAGTGTGCTTGCTCCCCGTTTGTGTACACAAGTGTGTACGCGCGCGCACATGTAATAATTCCCCGCCTTCTGAGGCCACTCGGTTTAAGAAACATAACGTAATAGTCTTGGTATGGGCGACATACACATATGAATGAAGGTAAACACTCTCGAAGATAACTACAGCGCCGGAATTTGAGCATTCCAATCCATTCCAACCTTGCCTCTTCTTAGTTCTTTTATATATGACTGAGATCTTTTATATATGCCTGAGAATGCTAATGCTTCCATGCATGTGTGCTTATGATTGTGAGAACATGAACGCGGATAAGAACCTGCAAAATTTACTCGTAGATTTACGTGAACTTTACATTTAGGAATTACAGGATATTATCCGCTTGTGGAAAGGGAGAATGTGCGCTAATTATACATTCATGTATGCAAATTGAACAAACAGAGACACGGCGTCGCGATAATTTCCAAATTAAGGACCCAGAAGGAGTAGTAACGTCGTGACCGTTGCTTAGCATTTCAAATGGGGAACCAGCCCATTGTGACGGGCGAAGAATAACACTGTAATACACGAATACGTTATGCAGTCTGTATCTTAAACGGTCTGAAAACCACCGCCTCGCAACACAAAAGGACATGAATACGTTATGGATTTAGTAAAAAAATAAAAAAATAAAAAAAAGAATAAAAGAAAAAAATATAAACTGAGGTCATATATAAATCATTGTAAGGAGGTCCTCGATCCCCTTTTACGGGAATCCGCTGACAGTCCCCATAGATGTAAGGGAGCGGAGACCTGTAATCGGGTCTTTTGTTAGCCGACGCTCCACCGGCCACGGTCAACTGCCCCCGCCCCCGCCGCAGCAGCCGCAGCCGATGTTTAGCCATATATCATCCGTCCGCCACTTTGGGCATCCGGACGGCGTCGATAATGGTGCTAAAAAGTCTATGGTTATGCACGCGCTGTTTACATATTCATGGCAGCTTTCTCACCTGGTTCTTTGAGGCGGCGGTAATAATCTCGTTTACGGGAGACCGCTCGACTCGACAACCGCCGTCTCGCCGCCCAGGTATGGGCCAAAGACGGTAGTCTTATAGTCTTGGTTGGTCCTGCCGCCCCTGCTCGTATATCCCTCGGTGTAGGATTCAGAATCCTCGGGTAATACTATAGTAGATTCACATCAACTATGCATTTGATATCCAGGCTAGTCCCTTACGATACTCCTGATTGGCTTTTGATAAGCCAATCACAGGGCTGGAAAAACTCAGTCTCTCTCGAGAGTTCACATGGGTAAGATCTACTTTCCACCTCTCCTGAGGGATACGTCTTTCAAAAGTATCGTTCGGGAGAGGTGGAACACACATCCTGCCTATGTGAACTCTCTCGAGAGACTGAAAGTTTCCAGCCCTGTGATTGGCTCATCTACAGCCAATCAGGAGCATCATAAGGGACTGACCTAGACATCAAATGCACCGGTGATGTGAATCTACTATAGTACTTATTGTATACTTTTGAACGAGGTCTACTTGTATATGCATGAAGGGATCGTGAAAGAGAGGTTTGGTAGAGATTATTATCTTTTTTTTTTTTCCAGAAGCCTCCCTTTCATCTGGGAAACTGCTTATTAGGGGAAAAATTCATATATGAGTTCTCACGTCTATGCTTACATTTCTATTCAATGCTTTAATCATTGATCTAATGTATACAGATTGAATCCCTTTCTTGGTAGATTCCTTTTTGATCTGAAAAAATACTGTGGAGAATGTAGGAGCAGATTGGTCATAATTTCAGGCGTAATTTGAGTTTTTGGCGGTAACAAATGAGGTATTCCTTTATTTATTTATTTTATTTTATTTATTTATTTATTTATTTATTAGTTATTTTTTTCCAGTAACAAATCAGTTATGCTTAGGTTTCTTTCGTATTACCAAATCAGTGAAACTTGAGTTTCTGTTGTTCTAAAATTAAATATTATCGCCTGTTAATTGAAATACTAAAACCATATCTTGTGGGTTTCTTAGTCACTACCAAGTTGAATCTTGGGTTTGTTATCCAGACCCAAATTAGATATTCTTCGGTTTCTTTTGTTGTACCGAACTTAACACACTTTTCTGTTCTTTTGCAGATTAATTGCACAGTATGCTCAAGTGGACTCTGCGAAATTCCACTGATGCTCCAACGCCCCCTTTGCCCGATGTCCGATACCAAGTCAGACGTGCCGAAGTCAAGCTCAACCTCAAGGATTCGAACAAGTGCTGGTTAGAAACACAGGTATGAAATAAAGACTTTGTTTTCAGACTTGTATATATATATATATATATATATATATATATATATATATATATATATATATATATATATATATATATATATATATATATATATACACATACATACATACATACATTCATACATTCATACATACATACATATATACTTACATACATGTAACACACGCACACACACACACGTATAATGTTTGTGTGTACATTATGCAAATAGGTGTAACTGTACAACGCGAATCATCTTAATACTTATGTTTTCTTAACCATTTAGCTGTTAATACATTTTTATCGGTGGTTTTATACTAATATTAATGCTATGCCTGTGAAAAATCATGAGAATCAATGAAAATGGATGCCATTTGAATTAAAATCACACAGTAGCTACTTTAAACAAAATGTTTTGAGATGAAAATTTGAACTATTTCTCTGCACTCTTATTATTTCCAGGCTTCCTTGTGTCTTAATAACGTATTAATGATGTGTTTTCTTTGTCAGTAATTATTATGTGTATAAGAAAACCGCCTATAAAAACATGTGTGTGAAAATATCGTAAACCCGTCTTACCGACAGGTCAAAGTCGCCCAGGTTAGATCTACCTCAAAAATAGCTGGAACTGCCAAAGAAAACGAGGTCTTGCTGGCCAGAGAAAATGGGAAATTATTTCAAGAGAAGGAGAACGAGTCCATTTTCAGAAGGCTGATCTCTCCCTCCCACTCGTACGCAGACGACGATAAGAAGAGAAAAAGACATCACAAGCATTACAGGTATGGTTTTCACAGTTAAGCTCATTTATATTTAGGCAAATTTTACTTAAATATATTATTTGTTATACTATTCTGGCACTGTTCATGCACGTCTACATCCTTGTACGATTTTATCGGCTGGGAAAAAATAGTCTATTTTGTAACACGTAATATTTGTTTTTATTTCATTTCTTTTAACTTATGAAGAACATTCTGATGTATTTCTGTAACATTCATCTGTTATCTTCGTTATTCGAACGTGAAATGAAAGTTGAAATAGGTGATTCGGACTACGTATGAATTTTATAAATTTTGCCCTACAGTTAGCTTTATAGTTCATTGGTAGCTAAGATATTATACAGTGCATTGATTTTAGTTTTATGTAAAGATTTAACTGTAAACTTTAATAAGTATATTGTGGCTGTCTATTAATAATAAATATCGTTTAAAATGCCATTTTTTTATATTTTAATTATGGACTGACCTGTCCCTGTAATGTGAAAAACCTCACACACGAGTTATTTGCTTATATATTTACTAATGTTCAGATGATGTTGGTTTTAGTGACTAAGTTTAATGTCTTTTAATTTTTTTATAGGAATAATTAGTAAATTGAATTATCTTTACTTTATTATTTTAAGTTTTATATTCCTTTTCCATAATTATATCGTATTTTGTTATATTAAAATATTATTATTATTATTATTATTATTATTATTATTATTATTATTATTATTATTATTATTATTATTATTATTATTGGATCTCTTGAATTCAGAATTGCCAGAACAAATTATTCATTCCATGAAGCCTTACACGTGGATCTCTCTCTCTCATTTCCAAAACATCCCGTTCTCTCTCTCTCTCTCTCTCTCTCTCTCTCTCTCTCTCTCTCTCTCTCAGCCTCTCTCTCTCTCTCTCTCTCATTCATTTCCAAAACATCCCGTTCCCCTTTCAGAAACAGCTCCTGCAGATGCAACCCGTTGGACCCACTGCGCCTCTTCTCTGGCGAGGTGACCGACAGCGATACCGGCAGTGTGTACATGCGGCTGGAGCACACGCCCGTCGCCCTCCAGCCCCGCCCTCAGGTGGTTGCCACGACGGGGCCCCACGACCCGAGACGGAAGCCCCTCTGTGATATCTCCAACGGCGACTACAGCGACCTTCGGAAGCATCTGCAGTGCATCTCCTCCCCCTCTGCGTCCTCCTCTCACCTCCACCATCATCACCATCACCTTCATCACCATCCTCATCCCCAAGAGCTGCCTCAGTACCTGCAGAAGTTCGCCGCCCCTCCTCACGCCCACGGCCATGGCAGGCACTACAGCGGTCATTTTCAGGTTGGTTGACGGAGGGTCACGCGGTATTATTATTATTATTATTATTATTATTATTATTATTATTATTATTATTATTATTATTATTATTATTTTGGTGGAAGACCCTCCTTTAGGCAAATGATGTTAAAGAGAGTGGCAGAATTAAGCGAGTTGATTTTATATATTGTTTTTTTCTATTTTTCTTACAATTCTCTTCTCAGGTTCAGCGATGTTTCTGAGTAACTGGCCAATATTCATATTTTTTTTTTAATTTTTAGAAATTCTCAATATTATTATTATTATTATTATTATTATTATTATTATTATTATTATTATTATTATTATTATTATTATTATTATTATTATTATTATTTTGTTGTTGATACTGTTATTGTTGTTAATCACTTATCAGCAAACCAGTTATTTATTCCATTATTATTTGGTAACTAAAATATTTTTCCAGATGTTGATATTATTTTTTCTTAGCCACCTCCCTGAATCACTATGTTTATTTATTTATTTTTATTTTCTTGAAGCCTTAGAGAGATGCAATAAGTCTTGGGACTTTTTTTAAGCGCAGCAATATGCTGTATTGCAAAAACCACCTTTGCCTTAACATGTTTTAGGTCATTTCTGACTTATGAAATACTAACTAACTTCGGTATAGTCATGTGATTCGAATTTACTTATGTTTAGAGTTATGTTTTTTCAGTAACCCAGTGTTAAAATCTTCGGTTAATACTCATAATATTTTGGGAAACAGCTTACTTTTGACATCATTCAGTATGTAATGTATACATCAACATTTCTGCTTATGCATCTGTTCATCTCCAGAATTTTTTTCTCGGAAATATCAGTCAATATTTGTTCCTTTTTTTATCGTACATATTTGCGGTATCATTTCATTCTTTAAATATTTATAATGATATTTTCATTCACAAGAGCTCAGATCAAGGTGCATTTGATTACAAACCCTAACATTTGATTTTTAAACCGATATTTTCTTGTGGTTTCCCAAGTTGCAATGAAAAAGTTTTGCCTAATGAAGATTAATTGCATCTTACCCTGGTCTCCATTTACTCAAGTTTCCCGGAAAACCCCCAATTGACGTAAACAGCGAAATAACGTAATTTAACACAGAGAGAAAGCTTACCATGATTGTTAAATTTCCTCAAATCTTTAAATAGCTTTTATTGAGATTTTACTTAACATTTCTTAAATGTATAATTTCTATTTTTCACGTGTTTCAGTGAAGTTTAAATCTTTATTTAAGCATTTCGTTCTTATTATTATTATTATTATTATTATTATTATTATTATTATTATTATTATTATTATTATTATTATTATTATTTTTTTTTTTTTTTTTTTTTTTTTGCTCTATCACAGTCCTCCAATTCGACTGGGTGGTATTTATAGTGTGGGGTTCCGGGTTGCATCCTGCCTCCTTAGGAGTCCATCACTTTTCTTACTATGTGTGCCGTTTCTAGGATCACACTCTTCTGCATGAGACCTGGAGCTACTTCAGCCTCTAGCTTTTCTAGATTCCTTTTCAGGGATCTTGGGATCGTGCCTAGTGCTCCTATGATTATGGGTACGATTTCCACTGGCATATCCCATATCCTTCTTATTTCTATTTTCAGATCTTGATACTTATCCATTTTTTTCCCTCTCTTTCTCTTCAACTCTGGTGTCCCATGGTATTGCGACATCAATGAGTGATACTTTCTTCTTGACTTTGTCAATCAACGTCACGTCTGGTCTATTTGCACGTATCACCCTATCCGTTCTGATACCATAGTCCCAGAGGATCTTTGCCTGATCGTTTTCTATCACTCCCTCAGGTTGGTGCTCGTACCACTTATTACTGCAAGGTAGCTGATGTTTCTTGCACAGGCTCCAGTGGAGGGCTTTTGCCACTGAATCATGCCTCTTTTTGTACTGGTTCTGTGCAAGTGCCGGGCATTCACTTGCTATGTGGTTTATGGTTTCATTTTTCGTATTGCACTTCCTACATATGGAGAGATGTTATTTCCGTCTATCGTACTTTGAATATATCTGGTTCTTAGGGCCTGATCTTGTCCGCTGTTATCATTCCTTCAGTTTCCTTCTTTAGCTCTCCCTCTGTAGCCATTGCCAATTGTCATCGCTGGCTAGTTCTTTAGTTTGTCTCATGTATTGTCCGTGCATTGGTTTGTTGTGCCAGTCCTCTGTTCTTTCTGTCTTTCTCCTGTCTCTGTATATTTCTGGGTCTTCGTCTACTTTTATTAGTCCTTCTTCCCATGCACTCTTTAGCCACTCGTCTTCACTGGTTTTCAGATATTGCCCCAGTGCTCTGTTTTCAATGTTGACGCAGTCCTCTATACTTAGTAGTCCTCTCCCTCCTTCCTTTCGTGTTATGTATAGTCTGTCCGTATTTGCTCTTGGGTGTAGTGCTTTGTGTATTGTCATTTGTTTCCTGGTTTTCTGATCTATGCTGCGGAGTTCTGCCTTCGTCCATTCCACTATTCCTGCGCTGTATCTGATTACTGGCACTGCCCATGTGTTTATGGCTTTTATCATATTTCCGGCGTTGAGTTTTGACTTGAGTATCGCCTTGAGTCTCTGCATATATTCTTTCCTGATCGTGTCCTTCATCTCTTGGTGTTTTATATCTCCTCCTTCCATTATTCCCAGGTATTTGTATCCTGTCTCATCTATGTGTTTGATGTTGCTTATTACCACTGGTAGCTTTATCCCTTCAGTTCTCGTTACTTTTTGCCTTTTTGTATGTTGACTAAGGCGCATTTTTCTATTCCAAACTCCATCCTGATGTCCCCAGATACAATCCTTACAGTCTGGATTAGGGTATCTATTTCCTTGATGCTCTTACCATACAGCTTGATGTCGTCCATGAACATCAGATGGTTGATTTTGTTGCCTCTTTTCTTGAGTTGGTACCCGGCATCCATCTTCTGTAGTACTTTTGTCATGGGAATCATGGCTACTACGAAGAGTAGTGGGGACAGTGAGTCGCCCTGGAAGATCCCTCTCCTGATATTAACCTCTGCTAGTCTTATTCCAGAGCTTGTAAGTATTGTATTCCAGTTGCGCATTGTATTTTTGAGGAAGCTGATGGTATTTTCCTCTGCCCCATATATTTTCAGGCATTCTATTAGCCATGTGTGTGGTATCATGTCGAAGGCTTTCTTATAGTCTATCCATGCCATGCTTAGGTTGGTTTTCCTTCTCCTACTGTTCTTCATTACCATTTTGTCTATCAGGAGCTGGTCTTTTGTGCCCCTACACTTCCTTCTGCAGCCTTTCTGTTGGTAGGGGATGGTGTTTGTCTCCTCTAGGTAGTTGTATAGCCTTTCACTGATGATACCTGTTAGTAACTTCCACATTATTGGTAGGCAGGTGATAGGCCTGTAGTTACTGGCTATATTTCCCTTACTCTTGTCTTTTTGTACTAAGGATGTTCTTCCTGTGGTCATCCATTTGGGTGCTTGGTGATTTGAGATACAATGCTGGAGTTGTTCTGCTATTCGTGGATGTAGGGCCTTGAAGTTTTTGAGCCAGTATCCATGGACTTCATCGGGACCTGGGGTTTTTCCAGTTTGGCATTTTCTTTAGTTGGTGTCTGACTGTGTCTGTCGTGATCTCTGTGAATCTTTGTTTATTCTCCCTGTTTCTTCTTCCTTGACTTCCTGGAGCCATGTTGCATGTTTGTTGTGTGATACCGGATTGCTCCATATGTTTTCCCAGAGTCTCTTACTTGGTTCGGCTTCAGGAATTTCTGGTGGTTGTCTTCCCCTCTTAGTTGGCTGTATAGTCTTTTCTGGTTGGTTCCGAATAGTTTGTTCTGTTGGTATCCCTTATTCCTGTTCATGTACCGTTGGATCTTGTGTGCTTTGGCCTTAAGCCTCTGTTTTACATCTTCTATTGTGTTGTTTAGTCCCCTCTCTTGTACTTTGTATTTCTCGTTGAGTTCCTCCCTTGTTTCTTGCTTCTTAGCCTTTTTTCTGCCATCTCTTTCAGTTTACTCAAGTCAGATCTCATCACCATGATTTGCTTTTCCAGGCGCCTTTTCCAAGGAGGTTGCTGTTTTGGTTTCTGTCGGGTTGGTTGTGACGGTGGTGTTGGTGTTCGAATCCCCATCAGTTCTGCTACTAATCTTGCTCCTGCATATGTCAAGTTATTTGTTTCTGTGATACTGGTGGTGTGTATTAGGCCCATTATTTCATTGACCTCACTTGTTTTCTCCCTTAATTTCTTGGTGTTGTAGGCTTTCATGGAAGGGATCTTTGTTCTCTCTGTATCTGGCTCCATCCATTGTCTAATCTTTTCTACCCATTCCGTCCTCTCTGTTACTTCGTCGGTGTTTCTTCGTGTGTCGTTGTTTGATACTTCATCCTCCCTGTCGTCTTCTGTGGCATCGTCTCTCAGTTCGTCTTCGTGTAATTCGTTGTCGTGTGACATTTCCCTTTCCAGTTCTTCTCTTTCTGTTGGGGAGAGCCAGTTCTTTTTCTTTATGTTCCTTATTAATATTATTATTATTATTATTATTATTATTATTATTATTATTCAGCGCACTCATATTGAACAAGCCCAGGGGCCATTGATTTGAAATTCAAGCCTCCAAAGAATATGGTGTTCATTAGGAAAAAGTAAGAGGAGGTAAAGGGAAATACAGAAAGAAGAGATCTCACCTAATAAAAACGAAAAGATAAATCAATAAACTAAAAACTAGATAAAAATGTATTAGAACCATAACTTTGCAGTTAATTTGTATGATGGAAATGATTCTTTTCCAGGTAGATATACTTTAATATTTTTCTCCTCAACAGCGCTCCATCCCTCCCCCACCAAGACCTGACCCGCTGGGGGCATCAGACTCTCAATCGAACCTCAACCTTGACCCCAGAAGGAGGTCGCGCTCATCCTCGAGATCAAGGTGCTTAATTCTGATCAATTTTTCTGTTTATTTTCTCTGATGTAATTGACGGTTACTTAATTAACTGATAACAGTTGTGAATAGGCAAACACTGATTTTCTGATTTAGTACGACTATGATGATTCAGTGAATCGTTCGCTTGCATGTCACAAATAAATAGTGATAGGAGATTAAGGTGTTTATTTAAATAAATTAACTTTAATTTTCGTTAACTCACCAGCCCCCAATTTGTTTTTATTGTTCTCGCATGTTAGTCTGATTTATTTTCATCTTGTGAAAAATATGTCTACTCTAATTTTCTTCTGATGATTATTGTTTCCATTAACAATTAACAGCTTTACTATATTATTATTTTGTCGGTTATTATTACTGCACATCGTATAATATATTCAATTTAACAAATACCACGTTTTTGAAATGAATCCCCCATTTGCCGTTTTGGTAGCCAATTTGAGTGCAGAAGAAAAGTCGGTAGTAAGAAAATAGAGAAACTTCTATAAACGCGGCTGAAATAGCCATTATTTTAAATAAAATCTGTGTTAATGAAGGTTTCCTTTCAGCATAATTATTATTATTATTATTAATTATTATTATTATTATTATTATTATTATTATTATTATTCCAGATCTCGGTCGTCCTCAGCACCCCGTTCCCTTCCTTTAACCGCCATTAACTCGAGCCTACTCGAAGGCAGCACCCTCACCACTACCTCGAGCCACAACAGCAGCAGCAGCGCGAGGGGCGTTGCCGAGGGTAAGAGCCAGTCCATGATCCAGGAAGGGCCGTGCCCGCCGGAGGGACACTCCCACTATCTGAAGAGGCACTCCATAGCCGACATCCCCTCAGAGGCGTCCTTTCGGGGCGTGTGGCAGATCCAGAAGGAGAGGAGAGGGAGGTCCTCCAGTCACGAGAGGAAGAAGGAGAAGTCCTACGAGAGGGTGAGGTCCCCCAGGCATCTCAGGGACAGGAGAAAAGACAAGGAAGAGGCGGTCAAGGAGGAAGGTCGAGGGAAGACTCCAAGGGAGAGGGTGGAAGGGAGGAGAGCCTCGAGGGAGAAGGTCAAGGAGGAGCCCATATACGAGAGGGTCGACAACGGGGACACCTCCGAGTCGAGTAAAACCAACTCCGGGTCGAGTCTGAACTCCAAAAATAGCCACAATTCTTTCGACAACGCCGTGTACATGTCCATGAAAGACCTGAGGGAGCGCTGCACTCATGACAATCCCGACGACTGTTCCTGCCAGCAGGAACACCTGTACTCTTCCCTTCATCTGCGAATATCACCCGACCCCAATAAAACTCCCGTCCACATGCACGATCACCTGTACGAAAACATGTTGTATTTACCCATGACCGAAGTCAAAAGCGTCGTTAAAAAACCCATCGATCTAAATAGACCCTTGCCAGATCCTCCGAATTTCGAGGACGCGGAGTTAGACAATACCTGTGATTTTACCTCCGAGCCTCAAAAGGACATTCACAAACCGGTGGCTATTAAAATATCGAACGACCTGATCGCTCGTTTCGGCAAGTCCCCTAACGACAGACAGCACCCTATGCCTCAGTATGGCCTGTACATCGCGACGCAACCGTCGAAGAAGCCCTGCAAGATCGAAGACTGCCATCAGTCGGACGGCCGTCGCAGTCAGGCCGACAAACCGGGAAAGGTGTACAAAAGCACCGGGCAGCACGTCCACATCAATTACTCTCACGAAAAGCACGATAGCCCCTCCATCCCCTTGCATAACTTGAGACCGCCCCCGCCCCCTCCACCTCGAAAGTCCAGGTCGAGTCAGGGCAGCAGCTCGAAGACCAAAGCCAAATCCAAAGGCTCAACCAAACCAAAGTTAGATCCTCATCTCCCTGTGATATACGAAAATACGAGGCAAGAGGAAGAGTTAGTCCATTCGGCCAAGAAACGGAAATTAAGACACAGCATGGAAATAGAATTCAGCTTCGACGACGAAGTTCGGCGCATGAGTAGATCGTCGGAGGAGGCGAGCGTGTCGGGGTCAAGCCCCAGAGAACGTAACACCTCTGGCAGCGATAACCCGGACAGCGGCGTATCTGAGGGCGTGAATACCCCTCTCGTTAGTCCTCTCAGCGCCCCGAGAAGCCCCCAGACACCGAGAAGTGACAGCCTGCTAGAAGAGCCTTGCACGCCCCTTACTATGGATGAGTTGCACGGTTGCAATAAGAGTCCCAAAGAGAACATCGACGCGAATAGGACCTCCAATATATATGTAAATTTATCCCATGACGTGACGGATCCTCGTTTCCTGAGCCTCCTGAGGGATTCGGGTCATCTCGGACAAAGCATCGCGGAAGCTTATATCGACGACCTCTTTCATCAGGTGAGCCAGCAGGTAATGCAACAAACTCACTCAAGTATGTCGACGTCCAATTTCGAGTCCACCTGCCGCAGTTTTGATCAGCTGGAAAGTCCGGTGCCGAGTAAGAGCGTCGATTTGAGCAAAATGCTTCTGAGTGCCGTCGGTAGGAATTTATTTTCCGAGTCAACCAAAGTATCCACGCCAGATCGGGAGACGAGGACCCATTCCGGCGATGCTCCTCATAATACTTCATCGCTGTCGAGGAGGCATTCGTTCTCAAGTCTGGCCGAAATTTCCCGTAGACTTTCCAAGATCGAATTTCATGACGACACTACGTCCCTCTGGGGCTTGGAGGTGTCCGACCATGATGCTTCTTCTTCCCCTTCCCTCAAGAAAACCAAATCCCTGCACTGCCTAGATTTATCTGTCAAGAGTAGTCCGGTTACTGGCAATGTCCCGCTGATGGATTCCATGGCTGAAATTCTCAAAGACCCGGAGGAAATGAGCTTTAGATTCCCAGCGAGCAAATCCCAACTATTATCTCATAGCAAAATGTCGGCGAACCCCGAGGAAAGTGAACAATCAGGACAATGGTGGCTGCTGGGGGAGGGAGGCGGTCGTGGTGGGCGTGGATATTGGAATGAAGATGGGAGTGAGGAAGAAAAGGGGGAGGGTAGGACGGGGGAGGCATCCCCCACAGAAGGGTCAGGTAAAAGGGCAGGTGGTGGTCAGGCAGCCCAGCCAGGTTCATTCAGTGAACTGCCTTCGTCCCACGACCGTCATCCCATCTCATCTCAGCCTTCCATCACCCCAGCTTCCCATCGTTCCCCTACGAGTAACCCGACACTACCACTTCCGGTGATGAGCGGAGGGCAGCAGCATCTGGGTATGGGTCGTGAGAGTGCCTCTTCCTCCTCCTCCTCCTCCTCCTCTTCCTGCTATTCAGTGCCTCTTGGGCCACCATCCTGCGAGGAAGAGAATAGTTCCCGACTCAATCTGAGTCAGTGTGCGAGTGGTTGCGGCGGTGACTCGACCGTCCTCACGTTAGACAACTCGAGTCAGCTGACGTCTCGTCAGCAGCGCCGACAGGAGGAGAGTAGCTACCGCCTTCAGCGCATGTTACAGGATCGTTCACGCTCTCCTCAGGAAACCGAGCAGGATGAGTCGGTGAGCGCCGATTGGTCTATGGAAGCTGTCCTGGACGAGGCCTCGACTTTCGAGCACCACGACCTTGATCCCGAAAACAGCGACCTCCCCGAATCGCCGGAGTCGCAGGAGTCCATCAGTCTGTACGCCCTGGGCAGTGAGTTCGCCGACAGCATCTACATCAGCCCCCAACTGTGCGAGAAGATCAAAGAAGTGTCCGAAGAGAAGATGCTGGCCAGGTTGCGGAAATCCTTCCGTAGCAAAAAGGAGAAGGCTCCCCCGGGCCATGGACCCGTCGTGATCAACAATAACAGCGGGAGTTCGAAGCCAAAAGTCGGGATTTTGATGTTTGTGGACAATCCTATGTATTTGAGTCCCGAAGTGAAAAAAGAGGCGAAGGTCGTCAGTGCTCAACAGCAGGGTAGTGTGTGGTATGTGGGCAACCCAATGTACAATTCACCTGGTCCCGATAAACTGAGAAACCTAAATTACGACGCCAAACAAAAGGCGATCTGCGAGAAGGAAAATCAGAGGAATGCCCGTTTAGCTAAAGCCGTGTGTCAAAATAATAATCTTAGGAAGCCTTTGGGCAGCTTGT
>NC_061088.1:79257301-79259801 GCF_015104395.2 Macrobrachium nipponense
TTTGTGGCAAACGATACAGAGAGAGAGAGAGAGAGAGAGAGAGAGAGAGAGAGAGAGAGAGAGAGAGAGAGAGAGACAAATGCCCGATTCTGTTAGCACAATGATATGCCGGTGTAATTCTTTCTGGACTTAAAATTACTGTCTTGGGGTGAATGAATAATTCATGAACCCCCCTCCCCCCTTTTTTTGTTTTTATTCTTTTAAGCTCGAGTTTCCGTACTCTTATATTCGTTGTCTCGTGGGTGTTTCCGCTCTCTCTCTCTCTCTCTCTCTCTCTCTCTCTCTCTCTCTCTCTCTCTCTCTCTCTCTCATGTCCAGCGTTTTATCCCCATGCCTGTTTTTCTTGGCTCGTTGTTTTTTTTATCATGCAAATTTCGGGTAGTCTTTTGGATCACTTGATGCAAAGTTATAAGGGTCTGCGCAGTTGTTTTTTTTTTTTTTTTTTTTGTCTGCGCATTTCGTTTATACAAATATGCCTCTACAATTCAGATTCCCAGTTCTCATACTCCACCTTCTAGTATATAGCCGGAAAAAATATGCCAACTTGAATATTCTATAATTTCCATCGTAAAACCAATTTATAATTTTTTTATCAATATTTCCATGAATTAGGAAGTCTGGTCTTAGGGAAAAATTAAGGCAACAATCCGAGCCACATTTCACTTGAGAAGTTCATCATGAGCTCGTCTACCCCTTGTCTTTTACAAGCATTCGTACCTTCACTCTTGTACCTCCAGTTTAACCTACAGTTTCAAGATCGGATACGATGCGTAATTGTAATGAAATCACTGAATAGACTCGGGGAAAACTCCAGCGAAAAAGCAAATCAAAGCCGCCACATATTTTCCCTGTCACTTCATAATATTAAATCTGGAGTTGACGAAATCACGCAGTGCCAGACTTAATGAATCAGTGTTGATAGCCTTTTTGGCCATCTTGGTTCTAACAACGCCTTGGCATACCGCTGCTGGCGAGGGACGGAGGCCCACCGAAGTTTTCGGACACAAAAATGCCATTAGCTGAGCTCGTAACTTTTATGTGTCTTGTTTGACTTCCACAAGAAGGGAGAGAGAGAGAGAGAGAGAGAGAGAGAGAGAGAGAGAGAGAGAGAGAATGAAAAAGGAGAGGTGGCAAGAGACTCAAAAGTCGAATTCGAAGGATCACAAGAGAGAAGCGAACGCATTTATAATAAAAATAATTGACAGAGAGAGAGAGAGAGAGAGAGAGAGAGAGAGAGAGAGAGAGAGAGAGAGAGAGAGAGAGAGAGTCTCAAAAGTTTAGTGCGAAAGACCACAGAGAGATAAGAGAACACATTTACTATGACCTGTAAATAATAAAAAAAAGAGGAATCTGGAAACTGAAAAGCAAAATGAGAAAGGGATGAACACACTTACGGGACATGGACAAGAGAGAGAGAGAGAGAGAGAGAGAGAGAGAGAGAGAGAGAGAGAGAGAGAGAGAGATTCCTCAGATCTGTGAAGCTTTGAAAAGGAAAAGGGCTCAGAAATTTCGATTGTGAGTCTTACTGAAAAAGCTTTTACCACATTTCTTATTTTTCAAGAAAGTCGAGGCCTCTTATCGGGAAGTTTAGTTTAGTTAACAATTTTCCTTCATTTCCTTCTAGTTGTTGACATAATAAAGACTTGTTTGTGTGATCAGTGCATTGTGACCAGACCAGTCTGTCTGATTTGTAGATATCTGGTGATAATCTGAGCAGCCATCTCTCTCTCTCTCTCTCTCTCTCTCTCTCTCTCTCTCTTCTCTCTCTCTCTCTCTATATATATATATATAATATATATATATATATATATAGTATATGTGTATGTTTGTATATATATATGTATGTATGTATATTTATAAATATATGTATATATATACACACACACACACACACACACACACATATATATATAGATAGATATATATATATATATACGACGGTTTCATAATTAGGGTATTAGGATATACTGTAAGCTTGTCACTACGTTTTATCTTAAACTTTCCGTTCTTCATGTATACTATTACCACTTATGTCTTTTCAATACAAAATATTTTCCTGACAAAAAATTCTAAAATTGATATATAAACGTCGCACCCGAAAATTGGTCCTCTTAAAAAAAAAAAAAAAAAAAAAACTGGATTCCAACGGTTTTATTGCTTTTGGGGAGTAAGAAAAAAAGCAAAAAAAGGAAAGAAATATTCTTTTACTGGCCGGCTATAAAACTCATCAGCCCCCATAGAAAATCCTTAGGTATATAGTGGTGATAAATAATTTCTTGTTGCGGCTAACACCCCGTGCCGAAGTTGTGGAGTTGAACGACTGTCTTTTGATGTATTATTATTATTATTATTATTATTATTATTATTATTATTATTATTATTATTATTATTATCATAAATAATATCTTGTTGCGGGTAACACCCTGTGCCGAAGCTGTGGAATTGAACGACTGTCTTTTGATATACTATTATTATTATTATTATTATTATTATTATTATT
>NC_061088.1:79274801-79284801 GCF_015104395.2 Macrobrachium nipponense
AAGATTACATTAATTTTCTCGACCAGTTTTTCAGATCTGCTGGACGTTTCCAGATGTTTGTCAATAATAATTAATAATAATAATAATAATAATAATAATAATAATAATAATAATCATAATAATAATAATAATAATAATAATAATGTTAGTCTCCTTGGTTTATCAAGATAACTTGAAACTATCTTCAAGAATATTATTTCGTCAGATGTTTATCAACGAGAGATATCTCTCAAACTCAAAACAGCCTTGAGGTTAACGGCTGGCTTGATAATAAACAACAAGCCTGGGCTGGTTCCCCTGTTCCCTCTCCCCTCCCCCTCCCCCTCCATCCCCTCCATATCCCTCCTCCCCCCTCCATATCCCCTATCCTCCACCACCCACTCCCTCAAACCCTAGGGAAAAATAATAAGGAAAGGAACCGGACGGGCTTCTGGGTCTATTAATCAACCTATACGACGATCGCTTTGCTGAGGCCCGTAGAACGGAGCTCGGGAAGAATGGAGGGGAAATTCGAGAGCCTAGGGATGATGCGTGGGGGAATAATTCACGGACAAATTGTCGATATTAGCGATTGGGACTGGAGATGATCAATAGGTTTCACGAGAGAGATTATCCTTGGGTCAGGTGATTTGATTGTGTTCTGGCCGTTATATTGTCCCCCTCAAGTTGGCTGGTCAAGAAAGTAGTAGAAGTTATATAGTTCTGTTTTAAAGGAGAAAAGTCGAATGAATCTTTTATAATCAAACTACAACTTTAGAGATGCGGTATCGAATGGTTACAGTCCAGTTGGAAA
Source organism: Macrobrachium nipponense (assembly GCF_015104395.2). NCBI lineage: Eukaryota > Metazoa > Arthropoda > Malacostraca > Decapoda > Palaemonidae > Macrobrachium > Macrobrachium nipponense. The sequence continues at coordinate 79,275,595 of NC_061088.1, forward strand.
ATGGTGAATTTCCATAAAGAATGATAAATATACATAGTAAATTTCAATCAAGTAGATTAACCTTCAGTCAATCAGTAATAACATTTTTTTTTTCATGAAATCAGATATATAAGTTTATGAACAACTGAAATGTAAACAAACACATTTATCATGTGTTTATATCCACATCCTAATGCTTAATTTATGCTGGAGCAATAATTCCCTCCTCCGGTATTGTTCTTGTTTAGAACTTTGAAGTTTCACTCTGTCGCTCATAAATTTAGATATTGCCAGTAACAAGAAGCAGTGAGTTTGCTATGTTTATGATTTATAGCAGAACTTGACTCGAAGACTGAATTCCTGACATTGTTTATGACGCTGCCTGTCTCTTTACATTATCTTATTAGTATTGTTATTACTGGAGAAACAAATCCACAGATATGTATGAGATTGAAAAGGGGAATGGAACAGATTCCCCAAAGCTCTCTGTGGTGATTTATTTTTTAAGTATATGTACCTATGTATAATTGTGGATATGTTTCTCCATTTCAAGACTCATGCCACTCTTATTATTATTATTATTATTATTATTATTATTATTATTATTATTATTATTATTATTATTATTATTATCATCATTATTATTATTATTATTATTATTATTTTGTCAGATATTCCTTCTACTGATATACTGAATAAAAATGTTCCATTTTAAAACTGATGAATGACCAACAGAAAGGATAAATAAGAACATCCTAATGTACTCCCACGAGAGATCACTCTTGAGTAAATTATACTACTACCTAGAAAAAAAAAACATTTAACCTTGCCCCGAAGTGGAATTCGGATGTTCCCATCGGAATTCCCATGACGACACAATCTCTGTCATTCTTTCCCCTACCCTTAGAATTCCCTTGGTGGTTGAGGGCTCTTGGAACACTGTTTGAATGAGTGTACCTCTTGTGTTGTTCTAATCCTCTAAGGAACTCGTAACACAATCGGCGTCCTTTGGATGAGTAAGACGTCACGTGACTCCCAGAGAATCAAGTGTCCTCTCTCTCTCTTGTCTCGCTGTCACGTCATGTGGCAGTGACAGTGTTTCCGGCATTTCCTCCAAGGTTTCCTTGGGTTTCCTGGTAGGAGGCTCGTGTGTCTCCTGCAAGATTTTCTTCGGGATGTCATAGAATGGTTTTTCGTGGTGCCTCAGAAGGAAGGTCTTTCATGATACACGAGGGAAGTCTTTTATGGTGTATTGCTTGTGATTTTCGTGATGTTTTAGGAAGGTCTTTCTTGGTATTTTAGGAAGGTCTTTCTTGGTATTTTAGGAAGGTCTTTCTTGGTATTTTAGGAAGGTCTTTCTTGATGTTTTAGGAAGGTCTTTCTTGGTATTTTAGGAAGGTCTTTCTTGATATTTTAGGAAGGTCTTTCTTGATATTTTAAGAAGGTCTTTCTTGGTATTTTAGGAAGGTCTTTCTTGTTACTTGATATTGTTATGGTTTTTCTTGATACTTATTTTAAATAAGGTCTTTTTTGATGCTTGAGGAAGGTCTTTCATGATATTGTTATGGTCTTTCGTGGTGCTTGAGGAAGGTCTTTCTTGATATTTTAGGAAGGTCTTTTATGATATTGTTATTTTTTTTCATGATACACGAGGAAGGTCTTTCATGATACACGAGGAATGTCTTTCATGATGTAGTGCTTTATGGCCTCTCTTGGTGCTTGAGGAAGGTCTTTCTTGATATTTTAGGAAAGTCTTTCATGATATTGTTATGGTCTTTCGTGGTGCCCCAGGATGGTTTTTCATGATACTTAAGGAAGAGTCTTTCATTATACATGAATGTCTTCCATGATACTTCATGATTTTGTTATAGTTTTTCGTGACGCAGTATGGACTTTTTTTGGTGTTATTTATGGTCTTTCAGTATGCCTTAGGATTCTCATAATCCTGCAGGACTTCTTTACACGAAGTAGCGGAGCAATCCTTACTCTCCACAGTGCTATAGGATGGTCTTTCAGATGGTATCCGTGATTACGATGACGTAGGATGGTTTAGAATAGTCTTCCACGAAACCATCTTCTTTATGAAAACTAACTTCGAACTGGTTTACTAGTTATATCCGTAGGCCTTTTATATCTATAGGCCTTTTAGGCTTAAAGAATTTCATCTTTTATGAAAAGGTCTTTGTTTAGTCTTTCTGTAGACGTAAGGTTCGTGGGCACCTGACTAGATTACTTGTAATGTTTGCTCTTGCTGTAAGTTAATATATTTTTTTTAATTTTTTAGTTTCGTATTTTCGTGTGGCATGATAATTTACCGTTCATTCGACAATGTTCTCTTTTATTTTGTTATTAGTTTTATTATACTTTGTTTTCTTAGTATTATATGATTACTACGACTGCTGCCACTATTACTAAAACAGTAACAGTGATAATAACAATTCCATTCACATAATTTTACTACGCCAACTTACATTCTGTTGTTTCTTTTGACATTTGTAAAAGGACGCTAAATCTCCCGTGAATCATCCTCATTCCAGACGCTCTCTGTACGCGCACTGTAAGTAATGCATTTGCCAGAGGAACATTTACATCCGAATGGGAGATTTTCTCGACAGAGAGAGAGAAATGCGAAATCAGGTTTGACTCAGATTTACGGCTTCCTCCGCCTTTGGAAAAACACAGTGGCTCCGGCCTCCCTCGCTATAGTGTGCCCCTTCGTCTATCTTTTGTTTCCTCTTGTTTTTACGTTCGCGTATCGGGTTTTAACGCGTTGGACTTTTCTCTCTCTTATTAAAGAAGAATCCGAACCATCGCATTTGAATAACGTAAACCCCTGGGCTTTACCTAACACATACGAATGTCCCTTAAGGGAGAACAATGGCGTTTGTGTCTGCTCTATTCGACCGACTGACCGACCAACAGGCCCATGCAGCTTCCCTAATCCCGACGGGTTCGGTCGGCCGTCGCTCAGGTTGTATAAGATATTTGGCGAACGCGTGAGGGGCCTGATTTCTTTCTGTGGGGGGGTGGGGGGGGGGGGGGACTGCGGCTGGGAAAATGTTTGTAGTGGATTTTTGTCTTCATTTTACCTCTGATGAGCTTTGGGATGGTTGAATAGACGTTGAGTTTTATATTGGCTTAATTAAAAAGTTACCCCATGAGGTGCACTGTAGGCGTTACTTAAGGTTTTTGCAGTGTCCCTTCGGCCCTTAGCTGCAACCCCTTTCATTCCTTTTACTGTACCTCCTTTCATATTCTTCCTTCCATCTTACTTTCCACCCTCACCTAACAATTGCTTTATGGTGAAACTGCGAGGTTTTTCTTTTGGTGAATGTTTCAAACCTTTTTACCGTCAATTTCCGTTTCAGCGCTGAATGACCTCATATGTTCCAGCGTTTGGCTTTTGGACTGAATTGTGTATTATATCTATCTACATGGGCTAGGATGACATGTAACCCCGAAGGTTAGTTTGGTCGGATGGTATAGATTAAGTAGGCCTTATACCAGCACGGGACCGTGCACAGAATAGGTACCGGTAACAAATGGTAAGGTGTTTAGGTGAGTAAGAAGCCTGATGGTGGACCTTTGGATTCGTACCATCTGCACAGTAGCTACCTGTAATTTTTAGTAAGGCGTTGAAGCGACGAAAGAGCCTGGTGTGGACCTTATGTATTCGTCCCAACAGCACAGTAGCTACTTGTAATTAGTAGTAAGGCGTTGAAGTGAATAAGAATTCTGATATGGACCAATGTATTAGTCCCAGCTGACTAAAAGCTGACTAAGCTACCAAGCAAATAAATACAGAAATGACATACACACAGACGTGCGTTGTGTGCGAGTTTGCGCGCTTGCATAAAAAGATTTTTTTTTTATCAGGGTTTTCAGGATAAAAAAAAAAAATCTCTTGAGTTTACTTTGAACCGCCGTGAATGGTAGAGTCTCCTTAGAAAAGCGTGTTTGTGTTCCATCCCTTCTTCCATAGCCTGCATGGGGGTGTGTGTTCACGTGTGCAGCCCTGAAAAAACAACCGCCTGAAGATTGAAAGAAAGAAAAACATCTCCATGTTTTGAGAGGCGAGAGTACTACATGCTTGGCGTACTTTGAGGTGTGTGTTTTTATATATATATTTTTATTCCCTTTATTTTTTCTGCTGCTGTTGCCTGCCTGAGTGAATAAGATGTTTTAGCTTTGCTGCCGAAAGATTTAAATAGTTTTTTTTTCATGTGTTAATATTTTTACTCATATTAGGTAAAGCCGTTCCTTTTCTTCAATAACAGAAGTTGGTTTTTCATGTTTTTTCTCGGGGAATAATTTTTTCTTTTATTCTTTTATCAGACTGACGTATAAAATCACTTAATCTTTTATCATGGACATTGTTAATAATAATTTTCTATTTTGAAAATTATATATATATATATATATATATATATATATATATATATATATATATATATATATATATATACGAATCATGAAAATTAGGAAATTGATGAATAGTATATAGTTAAAGGCAAATACCACGAAGGAAAGGGAAAGGCTTTTGCCTTTATTTATATAGTTTTGCATATTAAGCATCAAATCCATTTTATTTGGAGGTGTACCAATTTTTCTTTGTTTAACACCGTGTACTTGTTCTCGACTGTTATCATATTCGTGTACAGACAGGATTGAGATAATATTTCTTCTGTATACATTAATATTTTTTCTAACTGTATAATTATCTAAGTTACATCAATCTTGCTTGAAAAAAGTAATCGCTGTCAATGTTGTCATTCCAAACAACGCGATGTTATGCTTGCTTGCTTCCCGTGCTTGAAACCCTTTCTTCTTCTTCTTTTTCTTCTTCATCTTCCTCTTCTTCTTCCTTTTATTCGCCGGAGAGTCTTCGGCGTGCTTTATCCAACCGACGAACCTGTCAACGTCATAATGCTTAAAAGGGACGGCGTGGTTTGTACCGTTGTTGGCCGTGGTGGGTCTGCTCCTTATCGGGTTGCCAAGGAGGAGCACCCGGATGAGGAGGAGGAGGAGGAGGTCTTTTAACACATCCTTCAGAGAAATATCTTTTGCGGGGGAAATCCTTTTGCTCCTATTGTGAGGGATGAAACACACCGTTTTCTCTCTCTCTCTCTCTTCTCTCTCTCTCTCTCTCTCTCTCTCGGGGCGATTCTGAAAGGGCCAGGTGCTTCCACGAACTAGGAGAAGGAGGAGGAGGTAAGAGATACGGGAATTAGGCAGAAAAAATAAATAAATAAAAGAGTGGACAAGCAAAGGAAGATGGAGATAGAAGAGAGCTTATGAACATGAGTTGAGGAGGATAAGTAAATGCGGATGGATGACTAACACGCAGAGAAAAGGGGGAATAAAAGATGGAAGATTGGTTACAAGAGGCAGTTGAGTTGGTGACTGCAAAAAAGGAATAGAGAAGAATGGATAGATGTAAGTTAAATGGAAAGGGACATCAAAGAATTTATAAATTTCGATAAAAACACATATAAATACGAAGACAGAGATTATAGCAGATAGGATAACGAAGAAAATTCGACAGGGGTGGAAAAGACGAAATGGATTATTATATAGAATGAGTTACAAAAAATCCAAACAAGGCTCAGGTTCCAAGGAAGTCCTTGCTGATTTTCAGGGCCTTTTGGATATAGCCCAACCGGTGTAGCTTCTGAGGAATGGATATAAAAACGATTAAGATATTTATGCTATATCATTAGACGAATGAAAGGAAAGTATGTTGAATGAATGTTGTGACGGAGGAAATTGCAATAATGAAAACAAGTAAGATAATAAGTTACATCTACACACGAAATTTAGCAACAAATGAGAAACTTATATGAATAACCAGATAAAATCAGAAGTGCAAGTATGCACTACAGATGAAAATCGCTCAAAAATTAGACGAACATAAAACTGAAGAAGCAGCCAGCAAAGGTAATCAAGACAGGCATAACAATTCAGTCTAGAAATGCAAGAAGCCCAATCAATTGAAATATTGCATTAGCAACGTTAGATTAATATAAACGCTCGAACGAAGGCAAGCAAGCAATCAAAAAGACGCAAGAAACCGATTTTATATGTACTGTATAAAATGTATAAACAGGAACACACACACACACACACAAGGCAACAAACGTATCTGTCCTGGCGACATAACTTGAAATGGCCGTTACATGGCGGGGCGCGACATAAGAAATACAATATCATCAGCATGTAAATAAGGAACGGACGCCCCCTCCTCTCCCCTCCCCACCCCCCTCTCCTCCCCTCCCTCCCCCCTCCCCTTCCCTCCCCGACCGCTCCTTGAGAATGTCTCCACACTCCAGTGACACAGGAAGGGAAGGAAAAAGGAGAAGCGCAGCAACGACAGAGGAAAGGAGAAAGGAGTATAAAGCAGGAGAAAGGGAAAGGAGGAAGTAGAGCGGATAAACCGTTAAGAGGTGGAATAAAAGAGGGAAGGCGGAAGACGGAGGGCGGGGGTGGGGGGGGGTGTTGAGATCAAGACGCTTTCGGTTAAGATGGAGGGGGAAAAAAAAAAAGTGTACGAAAAAGTGCAAAGAAAAGAAGTTGGAGAGAATGAGACAGGACCGAAGATAAAAACGGGGAAAGGGGTACTTGAAAAATATACAGAATGTCATGTAAGGTAAGGGAAGAACGTAAGAAAAAGGAAGTAAAGATGTTCTAGAAAGACATTTAAATCTTAAGATACAAGAAAACTTATAAAATACTAAAAAATACGAATTTTGCTATACTGAAAAGTATACATCACATGCCAAGATTAGGGAGTGGCTGGAATTTGCTCTGTAAGAAACTTGGAAATTTAAACTGCTATGCAATTGATATTTACAAGCTAATTTATTGATTTAATGGCTACCCTTAAAAGCTTTCAACTAAATAAATATAACGCCTCAGTGGCGTGGTTGGTATGGTGATGGCGTCCCACCTCGGTGGTCGCGGGTTCGATTCTCGGCCATTCCATTGAGGAGCAAGAGATGTGAATTTCTGGTGACAGAAGTTCACTCTCGACGTGGTTCGGAAGTCACGTAAAGCCGTTGGTCCCGTTGCTGAATAATCACTGGTTCCATGCAACGTAAAAGCACCATACAAAAATAAATAAATAAATAAATGAATATTGAGAATACAGTGAAGGCCAAAATCCTGAATGGGAATCCTATAAGAATAAACCTTCAATCCTACGTAAGTTCATATTCAAAGCCAAATTCTGTCGACCTTCCATCCCCGATGATGAAAGGTTAAAGTCTCATGGCGGGAAAAAGAGCAAGTAAGTCTTATTTAACTATCTTAATTTTTAAGGTATTCTATATATATATATATATATATATATATTATATATATATATATTATATACTGTTGGTCCTTTCCCACTCAGTCTTGTTCACCTTTAATCTTTAACCACTGGATAAGATAATCAGTTCTGTGGACAGGAGTTAGTTTAGATAAACAAAGGTTCTTTGTTGAAAGTGGAATAAACAGCGGCTCCTTTTATGGGAAAAGAAAATAAAGAGGAAGAAGAGAAGAAATACCCTATAGTGGTGAGGATTACCTCGCCGATGACCACACACACACACACACACACACCATAGCAGCAACCCTCAACAACTGCATAACTACTAGGTACCAATCTTGGGGGTCAACACAGGCTCAGTATGATTTCAGAAAACCAGTTCATTTCGTCCGCCCTCGTCCGGTTCGAGAATGGAAAACGAATCAATAAAATACTCGTGACTTTCCGTGACGAAACATACACACAGCTATAACTAAAATTTTCGAAGCCAAAGCTCCGTGTTATGTATTATCAGCATTGCCTTTTGCCTCCATATATAGTAGTGTCCTTATTTATGGTCGCCGTTCGCGGAAATCGTTAAATGACTCGCGAACTCCCTCAGGCTGACCTAGAAAAGGATGCTAAATATAAAGAAGTTATGGCCCGAATGTCGGTATGGGGGAAAGTAATGTTTATTTCGTAGCGGACTGCACCTTTACTGCGGCGCCTGGGTCTTCTTCTTCTTCTTCTTCTTCTTCTTCTTCTTCTTCTTCGAGAGAGAGAGAGAGAGAGACGAGAGTAAGCTGCCTTGGAGAGAGAGAGAGAGAGAGAGAGAGGGTTACACCATAAATAACTAATGAATTAACCGAGAGATTATTCTTTAAAAATCCCTAACCTTATTTTTAAATAAACATACAGAGTTATCAGTTGAAGAGAGGAGAGAGAGAGAGAGAGGAGAGATTGAAGACCAGAGAGAGAGAGGAGAGGAGAGTTGAGAGGGAGAGAGAGAAGTTAACAACATTTAAAAATAAACCCTAATGAATTAACCGAGAGAATTCTTTAAAAAACAAACAATTTTTCCCTAAAAAACCTTAAAATTTTTAAATAAAACATACCAAAGTTATCAGTTGAGAGAGAGATTATTCTTTAAAAATCCCTAACCTTATTTTTCAATAAACATACAAAGTTATCAGTTGAGAGAGAGAGAGAGAGAGAGAGAGAGAGAGAGAGAGAGAGAGAGAGAGATTAAATTTTCCAACACGGCAGAAGAGAGGGAGCATCCCTCCCCCCCACCCCAACTCCCGGTGGCTGACACACTAAGATAAACAGCAGGTCGCATTACCGTGACCCGGACTGACCTCATTTGGTCGAGTGTCATAAGGAAACCCAGGTAATGAAAAACGGGACGTCACGAGGGATTGCATTACCACAGAAAGAAAAAGGATAATCGGCTCTTTATTCGAGGGGAAGGAATCGAACGTTTCAGGGAAAAAATAAGATAGAAAAATATTACGGATAATAATGTCAAATGAAGAAGATATTAATAGCTCTCTGTAATTACAGAAAGATAACTTAAGTCCGGTTTTCAGACTTTGTGTGAGTGCAAAAAAAAAAGTTGCCCAATCCTATCTAAAACATGAAGAATATAAAATAGTGCTGTTTACACAAACTCAAGTGCATATGAACACATATATATATGCATTTATATATATTTGGTATATATACATACACATACGTTCCCCGTCCAACTGGACGGTGGTTCGATCCCATGGGGGTACGAAATTATTATCGACTAAAAAATTCCCCTTCGGTACATATATGAAAATATATCAATTCCGAGGTAGAGCGAATTAGATATTAAAGGACATTTGTAGCTCGAATGATTTATATGAATCACGGTGATGTGATAAATATTCATAACAAGGCTGCGTGGGTCAAAC
>NC_061088.1:79289801-79294801 GCF_015104395.2 Macrobrachium nipponense
AGAGAGAGAGAGAGAGAGAGAGAGAGTAGGATAGCTTATATAATTGTTTTCACTCTAGATGAGTAGATGAGTGAAGATTACGTCGTCGAGACCATCCTATTTTTAGTAGTGACAGGACACTGCTCTCTCTCTCTCTCTCTCTTCTCTCTCTCTCTCTCTCTCTCTCTCTCTCATACACACACCCACACACACATAACAGCGACTGGAAACAGTTGACTACCGACCAGGTACATAATTCTGTGCTCAGGTCGACAGGAACATAATGTTCCCTACTCTTACCAGAGAGAGAGAGAGAGAGAGAGAGAGAGAGAGAGAGAGAGAGAGAGAGTGCACACAGGTATTGCTGTTAATAATTAACCCTCTTACCTTGATCAACGTATTAGTGTTCTTAATGAACTAACATTTTTATGGAAGAAGGTGAAGGGCTCTGAACTTAGCCAGAGAACGTTCCCCGAGCAAAAATTCTCATGAAAAAAGGGGATTTTTTTGGGGGGGAGGTGGGGGGCGGGTGGGCAATCAGATCTTGGAAGCTTAAGAAAGTATCACAAAAAGTTATTATTATTATTATTATTATTATTATTATTATTATTATTATTATTATTATTATTATTATTCCATGCAACCGTAGCGCAAAGAAAAATATGGAAGTAAGTATCTTTAACATTTAAAAAAATGTGGCATTATTATTATTATTATTATTTTTTTTTGCTCTATCACAGTCCTCCAATTCGACTGGGTGGTATTTATAGTGTGGGGTTCCGGGTTGCATCCTGCCTCCTTAGGAGTCCATCACTTTTCTTACTATGTGTGCCGTTTCTAGGATCTCACTCTTCTGCAAGAGTCCTGGAGCTACTTCAGCCTCTAGTTTTTCTAGATTCCTTTTCAGGGATCTTGGGATCGTGCCTAGTGCTCCTATGATTATGGGTACGATTTCCACTGGCATATCCCATATCCTTCTTATTTCTATTTTCAGATCTTGATACTTGTCCATTTTTTCCCTCTCTTTCTCTTCAACTCTGGTGTCCCATGGTATTGCGACATCAATGAGTGATACTTTCTTCTTGACTTTGTCAATCAACGTCACGTCTGGTCTGTTTGCACGTATCACCCTATCCGTCCTGATACCATAGTCCCAGAGGATCTTTGCGTGATCGTTTTCTATCACTCCCTCAGGTTGGTGCTCGTACCACTTATTACTGCAAGGTAGCTGATGTTTCTTGCACAGGCTCCAGTGGAGGGCTTTTGCCACTGAATCATGCCTCTTTTTGTACTGGTTCTGTGCAAGTGCCGGGCAATCGCTTGCTATGTGGTTTATGGTTTCATTTTTCGTATTGCACTTCCTACATATGGGAGAGATGTTATTTCCATCTATCGTTCTTTGAACATATCTGGTTCTTAGGGCCTGATCTTGTGCCGCTGTTATCATTCCTTCAGTTTCCTTCTTTTAGCTCTCCCCTCTGTAGCCATTCCATGTGTCATCGCTGGCTAGTTCTTTAGTCTGTCTCATGTATTGTCCGTGCATTGGTTTGTTGTGCCAGTCCTCTGTTCTTTCTGTCTTTCTCCTGTCTCTGTATATTTCGGGTCTTCATCTACTTTTATTAGTCCTTCTTCCCATGCACTCTTTAGCCACTCGTCTTCACTGGTTTCAGATATTGCCCAGTGCTCTGTTTTCGATGTGACGCAGTCCTCTATACTTAGTAGTCCTCTCCCCTCCTTCGTTTCGTGTTATGTATAGTCTGTCCGTATTTGCTCTTGGGTGTAGTGCTTTGTGGATTGTCATTGTTTCCTGGTTTTTCTGATCTATGCTGCGGAGTTCTGCCTTCGTCCATCCCCACAATATTCCTGCGCTGTATCTGATTTATTATTATTATTATATTATATTATTATTATTTTATTATTATTATTATTATTATTTTCCTGTGATTCTTTTCCCGCATGCAGCTATCATCTTCGGTGTCATCAACGGCGCTATATTTCTCTGTTGGTCTCTGGAGTTATTAAATGTCTTCGCTCCTCCTACCAACGGTTTCTCAGTAATGACCTGGGTTGACAGTTTGACAGCTGCTGACAAATTGTGATGCCGACAGGAATTCACTCAGTGTCTCCAGGCCAGGCCTCCCTGGATTCCTCTCCTGAAGAGAGATTTTGGGATGGGAAAATTTCTCTTGCTTGAGTTGCTGTTTGGAGAGTAATTGATGAATGTGCTCAGTAAGGAATGTGCGAGCATATGGTAATGATGATGATGATAATTGTTCTGGTAATAATGAAGGAAAATTGTCCCGAATTCTTATAAGAGAGAGTGAAGGTGTGTGTTTGTGTGTGTGTGTGTGAGAGAGAGAGAGAGAGAGAGAGAGAGAGAGAGAGAGAGAGAGAGAGAGAGTTGATTACACTTTATTTGATTTCTTATTCCCTTTTCTGTGGGACGTGAATCATACAAGAGTTGACCTACGTTCCTAAATATAATAATAATAATAATAATAATAATAATAATAATAATAATAATAATAATAATAATAATTAAAAGTCACAGTAGTGCTAAAAATATTCATTTACAAGCTTTTTAACACTACTGTTACTATTAATTTTCAATATTATATCCTCGTTACAGGGGTTCCTTGGTTCAGCAATAATAATAATAATAATAATAATAATAATAATAATAATAATAATAATAATAATAGCTAGATCGTTTCTAGGGTTAAAAATAGTCACAGAGAGTTGATTATCTGGGTACGGTAAGGGGTTCCTGTACATGTTTTTCACCAAATAGTTGTTTTCACCAAATATGGTCACCTGAAGCCGTTAACATGTTCTCAACATATTTTCTTAACACCTGGGCGGCCAGACACAAAAATTATAATAGTTAACAAAAGAAAATGTGTGTGTTTGTTTATTTATACACTCGTGTGTGAAAATATGAAATCTTTCGAAGGTTATCCTTTGCGCATCTTTTGTTTTGTATGTGTGTTTTTTTTCATAATAAATGCGACTGTGTGTAATATGATGAAATTGCTTTCGTACATATTGTTTGGCTCGAGTTGCACTGTTGATTTTACAAAGTTTGCTTTCCTGACCTTTGTTTCCTAATCCCCCCTGCCCCCCCCCCCCCCCACCCCCCATTGCCCCACTGACAGAGAAAATACGAAACTCAAAACTGCATAGCGGTGCAGTCCCTTCAGATTGGAGTGTTGGGGGAGGGGGGGGGGGGATGAATGTGTGATTGGGGGGATGGTGGGCAAGTGGAGGACTTCAGTAAAAGGTGAGTAAGGATATGCAGGTTCCTGGGGGGCTGGGTGAGGATAGGGGGGTGGGGTTGGGGGAGTGAATGATGGCGATGAATGACCCGACCGGGGCTGTGCGAGAAAATGGGGGTAAGGAAGGCCTGCGGCGATGAATGATAAACGAGGGGAATAAACGTTCAAACAAAGGGGAGGCGCTTACCTCCAGTAGTGCGTTAATTGTTGAAGAGGGCAGCAGCAGCAGCTGAGTGAGTGAGTGAAGCTGAGGAGCGCGCTGCAGCGGATGAATAAGAAATGCCATGAATAATGACGAAGGGTTGATCCTGATGCCGCTTATTGGGTATATAAATAGATACGCGTCGATGAAGATTGAAGGTGTGGGATAGTATTTGGACGCGATAACCAAAAGCGGGAAAAAATATTTTTACTTTAACATCACGAGTTCTTGAATTACGTGAATTCGGTCGTATGTAATGCATGTATGCATGCATATAGGAAAATGGAGAGTAAATCCCTTGAAACAGATTCTGATAATTGATACAATATCTGACAATTTGCGCTAAATAGATGATAATCTATTTTATTGTATTGTAATAAATAAGATACCAGTTAATGATAAATCTCCTTGTATCAATATCTACAAAGACATATTGTAGCAGCAATAAAAGCTGATATTTTGACACATCTCTAGCAACGGATTTACGTCAGTAATCCTATTTTTCGTTGGGATTTATTTAATAAAATGGATTTAGTTCTGTAAACAGGCCTCGCGTTACCCAAGGTCACTTACGCTGTGGCAAAACCCACTCGTTACTACATCCTATTGACAGGCCAGCAAAGTCCTACGAGGGAGAGCATAGCTGAAAGGATGCCCGGAGATTGCATGAAAAATTGAAAGGGTTGGAAGGAGAGGGAGACAGGCTGAACCGAGAGAGAGACAGAGAGAGAGAGAGGAGAGAGAGAGAGAGAAGAGAGAGAGAGAGAGAGAGAGAGAGAGAGAGAGAGAGAGAGAGAGAGAGACATATCGTTTCCCCTCTTCAAGGATCCGTTAGGCGGATGGCGGCATAGACGGACAGACACGCGCGACCGTTATTATACACCGGAAGTGTCAGAGCATATGGGAGGAACTTGGGCTTCTCTCTCTCTCTCTCTCTCTCTCTCTCTCCTCTCTCATCCCCTCGCTGGCCCATTACGAGGGGATGTCTCCCAATGATATATTGTGGGAAACAGAGTGTTTGGGACTGTGTATGTTTGGGCAAAGTAATTTCGAGTGGAAGAAGGAAGGACGGAGGTAGAAGATTGGTGATGCTGTGGTTTATTCCTTATCTACTGAATGATTACCATACTTAGGCGTCGCAGAATATGTGACTTTTGAAAACGCCGCAGTCATTTATTTTATTGTTATTAAGTAATTGGTAAAATCGCAAACTTCCACTAAGGCTAGGCATCCCACCCCATCAACGTCCCTCACCTTTGAAACGTCTTTACTTCATACAAGTTATTTTCCTATCTCTCCCAACTTTGATAGCATTTTGCCAGTCATAAGGGCTACCGTTAATAAAATTTTCGTAAAAATTCACACGTAACAATTTTGACAATCCTTCTTGCAAGGAGGCACTAAGAAAGGAAAGGATCTTCAATCTCAACCTACTTTAGTGAAGTTATGATAATTTCCATCATTACAAAAATGGGATAATCATAAGTACTAGCAATAAGATCACACTATTCCAAACCACTCTAAAAATAGGGCACAGGATAATA
>NC_061088.1:79297301-79324801 GCF_015104395.2 Macrobrachium nipponense
CGCCATCTTCTCATTTATTACGCGAGGTCACCTTACTGTCTAGTTTTAGAGAGGAAGCACAAGATTTGTGTGTGAGAAAAGTCACGGTGGCGCCTCCGGCCGCTTTCTGCGACATTTCACGAATATCGCCTTGACCTTGTGGAGACAATTTACTCGAATTTTTTATTTTGTCCATTTATTTATTTATTTTTCTTTGTCGCGTTTTCTTTTTTCTTTTTCTTGTCATTATACTTTTCCTTTATTACCCCACTTAACCTCGGAAAAGATCTACAAACTTTTTTATTATTATTATCCAAGAAACCTCGGAAAATATCTACGTGTTTTTATTTCATTTTTTTTTTTTTTTTGCGTTTTTTGTTATTGTACTTTTCCTTCATTACCCAACTTAATCTCTGTAAAGAATTACAAGCTTTTAATTTTTTTTTCTTTTTTTTGCGTTTTATTGTTTTTGTACTTCCCTTTATTACCCAACTTACCTCGGAAGAGATCTACAAGCATTTTTTTTTGCGTTTTCTTGTTGTTTTACTTTCCTTTATTACCAAAATTAACCTCCGAAAAGATCTACAAACTTTTTTTTTGCATTTTCTTGTTGTTGTACTTTTCCTTTATTACCCAACTTACCTAGGAAAAGATCTACAAGGTTTTTTTTTTTGCTTTTTTTATTATTATTGTACTTTTCCTTAATTACCAAACTTGACGACGGAAAAGGTCGACAAGCTTCCTATTATACCTGTAATTAGACACTTACATGTGGACGTATATATATAGACAGCTGACTTGAATTTTTATGAATTTTTTTATCGCAGGTTCCTTTTAATGTACTTTTCCTTTTTTACCCACCTTAACCACGCAAAAGGTCTACAAGCTTTCTGTTATACCTGTAATTAGACGGTTCCAAGTGAATATATAGGAAATAGCGCCTTATTGTCCCATATCCTCGATAGGGATGTTCATGTGCCCTATACTATATTGTGGTGGTTAGGAAATATTCTGTTTGAATATATTTTTCCTTAAAAGCTCATATCTACATTATGCCTTATTTACTGATTGATGTCGATTAATGGAAGTGTTGATGTCATCTGATTTCTGGTCAAATTGAAGGGAAAGTTTCAGTTCACATTAAACTTTTGGGAACTTTCACTCATTCCATGCGTGTTTTATGATGTTTATGTTGACTCCGAATTAATGCATTTTGTGTACCCTAGGGACTAAAATGTGTACCACACACTCTTGTTTTATATTTATTAATATATAAATTAAAATGACCTCGTTTGACACTTCTTTCCCAACAACGACAATCAGAGCAAGTTGGTTTTAATCGAAATTTTTGGCGTGTCTCTCAGTCATGGCTCTGAAGGCCCTAATTGCCTTCCGAGTCCTTAGAGAAAGTTCTGCACATGATCAGAGATCTCGTGCGGTCCTAGATACACTTTAGAGAACTCACAGTTATACTTTTATCACACCCTTCATTAACCAGTTTTCATTCAAATGATGGACTATCGCCTATTTTTTAATAAGTGTATTACATTTTTCCCACACTTTTATGGACATATACTTATTTACACATCGTATGCATTTCATTTAAACACATGCATACGTGTCCATTTATACATGTCAGCCATGTCAGTTGACTTTTTATGTATATTAGTAAAAATTGTTCATTTTTGCAAAAAGTAGATAGTTTAATTCATTATTGCTGGCCTAATAGAGTGTTCGAAATATAAAATTTTTTTGTCATAACAATATTATTATTATTATTATTATTATTTGATTATTATTATTATTATTATTATTATTATTTTATTATTATTATTATTATTATTCATTATTATTATTATTATTATTATTATTGCAGGTCAGTTAAAATTAGCTGTGTACGAGAACTTTGGTCTATTGACGATTCACAGTAAGTATAATGATTTTTTTTGTTTTTCTTTGCTTCTTTGCATCTAACTTTTGTCTGGCTAATTAAGTTTGAATTTAGTTTTCTTTAGATTATTTTGTTACATACTTCTGATATATATATATATATATATATATATATATATATATATATATATATATATATATATACATATATGATAGATAGATAGATATATTAGATTATGCATATATTTATAAAGTTGGAAGATATATCTGTCTTTATTCTACAATAAATTACTTGAATTCATTGTTGGCCTTGTAATTCATGACTTAATATCTTAATACGACTTTATAGTCCTAATTATTTAACGTGTATTATCCTGTTTTCTTTGTTTTTATTTATTTATTTATTTCTTTTCATTTTCAGTCATCGAGGCAAAGAAATTAAGGTCACGGCTTTCTAGCGTCTGCAATCCGTATGTGAAGGTAAGAGTCTCTCTCTCCTCTCTCTCTCTTCTCTCTCTCCTTCTCTCTCTCTCTCTCTCTATCTCTCTCTCTCTCATTCAGGTTTTTTTTAAATATCGCGGCTTTTTGGATGGCAGGATAGTTTTATCGAGTTTTAATTGAAATTCAAGTGTTATCTTAGGCAGGCTTTCGCATGATCTGGGTTGTATAGTCTCTCTCTCTCTCTCTCTCTCTCTCTCTCTCTCTCTCTCTCTCTCTCATTTCTTTTCTCAGTGTGAACTGAGTGGTTTTTGTTAATTTGATCTATCAGTGTCATCCAGTCAATCACCAGAAATTAAATCAAATAGGACGTATTTCATGTAGGTTTACACACGGTGGTGAATGTGTATGTATATATATATATATATATATATATATATATATATTATATATATATATTAGGGCTTGTGCCTTGTATGATAAGGCGCCCTATGAGGTAATGTTAGACTAGCGATATCCTTACGCTAAGTCGGTTGGTATTGCACTTCCATCTTCAATGGAGTGTCTGGGGGTTTGTAGATCATTTACGAAGTCGGTATTATCTTGTTGGTTATTACGACGATGTGTTAAACTCATGGTGAGGAGGTTCTTGTAGAAAACACTAAGTATAAAAAATTATATATTCTTCTGAAGTTTTACATGGTGAAGATCAGATATGATTGTACAAGTCTTCTAATAACGATAGCTTGATCACTTCTGCCAATGATGATGGCTAATCCTATTCCTCTACATGATAAAGCTTAGGTAAAGAGGTACAGGTCTTCTAATGACGATAGCTAACTCTGTTCTGCTCGTCTACCATCTCTGTTACAAGTTATGAAGGAACAGACAGTAGTTCGAACATATGAACATACATACAAATGACATAGTTTCATACGAACACAAAATGAGACACGCTACAGATCACGTAGGCCGTTTGAAAATTATTAGGTCGGGCGGGTAAGTTGTCTCAAGCAGGGAGCTTGGACTAATTTTGTTTTATACAACAATTGAATGACTACAGGTGACGGCATGTTACCTTAGCCTACATACTTATTGTATACGTCATCTTTAGCGTCTCTAGTCTGATCACATTCCTGCAAGCAATCTGGTTGACCTCTTTAGTTTTAGACTTTTATATATATGGACTAACATTCCATATTTTTATTATGTAAACACTTACATCAGCTCGGTCAGCTACCAAACCAACTACTGAATATTACTCAAAACTTGACTTGCACGTTGACTTATAGGAGTGTGACAGACACTATGTGAATATATAATAAGTAAATAAAAATTCATGGTCTACATGAATTGATTCAAGTAATAAAATATAAAAACAATGATATTGGTAAATAATAGTGATCACGGATATATAATGATACAGTTTTTCACTTCATCTCATTAAGATACATATGCTACAGAAAATACTAATGTACTCTGATAATTGCATAGAATGAAGATTAATATGATAAAATCATATTTTAATAACTGATAAAAAATTTCATATATGAATTGATAACATTATTAATGTTTATGCTGATTGATTCGTTGATTTTTATGCTAACTGTTACATATCTGATTCATTAATCAATATACTAACTCATATAACTGCAGATATTGGTAAGATAAAAGGTAACAGATTGATTATAGGCTACCTGATTTGTTTATACATATGTATATGGATTCATAAAATTATGATTAATATATGTGCACTTTAAATAGATTTCCTATTGCGTACACGCAAAGATATATTTCGATTCCGTTATTTTATGATCATTTATATATAGATTCCTAGTGCGTACACGCAAAAAATATATTTCGATTCTGTTATTTATGATCATTTTATAATAGATCATATACTTTATATATATAGGATACATGATATTTATATATATATCATGACCGAGGTTATACTACTTCACTTTCAACTAGCGTTCGAACAACTTTTCGTCCATTACACAGTTCCAGACAACCACCTATAGCCCAATGAAACGGCCTATTTTCACAGGGTTAAAACAAGGGGAAAATTTGCCTGGGCGGGTCCAACGTTCTATTTTTGCGCTCATACTTATTCTCTGCATCCTAAGCTACACGATTACGTTCGCGATGAATAAAAAAAACATCCCCAGCACGAGTCCTTCGCCAGCAAAGTAGAGTTGAATATCCTTCGGGTCGTAATTGTCGGAAGTATGTCCCTTTCGTAGTCGATTCCGACAGCCGCCGGAGCATTCCGCATTAAAACGAGATTAACGACGAGATACAGTGTCGGTCGAAGAAGTCCATGAAATTCCTTTCACATTGTAGGCGGTTGTTACTTGACTGTAGTCGTCCGCTGCGACGAACGATTTTTTGAAGTTGCGATGTGAAACTCTCGTACTGCAGGATACTGTAACCAGGTTCCATTAATCAGCCTGCAAGTGAAAATATACCTGTCA
The DNA here is from genome assembly GCF_015104395.2 of Macrobrachium nipponense. Taxonomy (NCBI): domain Eukaryota; kingdom Metazoa; phylum Arthropoda; class Malacostraca; order Decapoda; family Palaemonidae; genus Macrobrachium; species Macrobrachium nipponense. Next base: position 79,302,086 of record NC_061088.1, read on the forward strand.
CAAGGGCAAAGTAAATTCAGACGACATCCAAATACAGGGGAGGGAAGAGAGCCATTTAGACCAGACTTAACCCACATGAATTCGCTGATATTTTGGAATTCAAAAGAGTCCGCTGTACAAACTTTTTTATCCATGACATTAACAATGAGTGAACCTATCCAGGTCTATGATGACTGTAAAAATATCCATAATTATAACAAATAAACAGATATCAATACAAATCCCAAAGAAAATTCGATATTACTGGTAGTAAGTTACTAGACAAAGAAGTTTGAAACGGAGCTATTAGTAAGATTGCCAGGCAACATAAGAGTCAAAGAGAAGATTAATCATGATTCTGTATTTCTCTATGCTAACTGAAATTAAGTTGTGATAAAATCTGATCCTATGTGCCCTAACAAAAGTTTCATATTCAATTTTCTCGCGCGCATCCTCTGAGGTTAATTTAAAAAACTTTATTAATAGGTAGGAGATGCAACGAAAAAAACCCACTATGTAACTAATTTCTAAATAAACTTTGGGTTTTTCAAGAAAAATGTGACATTTTCCCATGAATGTTTTACTTGAATTGTAATAGGCTAATGTTGCAAGTAAATATTTCACATATATATCTTGATACTTCTAAATGTCTATGAGGTTCAGAAAAAATTAATTCACTTCGATGTTATAGAAATTCTATTTCCTTATTTTGTTTATTAATTTTAAAATGATTGCAACTCCTTAGCTAAAGTTGCATTGCGCACACCGATAGACACTTGTACCTAACGTCTGCCTTGCCCATGAGAAGTTCGGGCTAAGCATTCCTTTCTCCAGTCAATCTGTTTTGCAAGCAGAGACGACACACAGATGAAGCCTGTGTAAGCAGATTATTGAGGTTAAAAGGAACAAATGCTGATACGGCAATGATGACGTCGTCACTTGGCAGGAGAGTGCTCTCAGCCAGCTAAGAGTTACGTTACTTGCTGTAACAAATACGACTTTAGGATAAATTTTTTGTTTTTTAATACTCGACCCACATGAGAAGAATGTCTGAAAAAAAACAGTACCAAAATTTAACAATATATTAGTTTCATGTTGGAAAACTGCATGATTATGTTAAATTAAATATTCCTTATTGAAACTAATGAAAAAGGTTTCCATACAAATTCTATATATATTATTAGCCCTGTATAAGATTCATATAGGATTATTCCATAGATAAACATTTTCACTTCTAGACTTCCTGACTTTAAAATCTCTTTTATTTTATTTTATTTATTTATTTATTTATTATTATTATTATTATTATTTTTGTTTTTCATTGACTACGAATATAAATCACCGGGACAGACAATATGTCAGTAGGTTTTGGATATGTGTTTGAACTTTTAGCTTATTTGTCATTACTAAAGCGTTATTGATTTTATCGTGATTCCTTTTTTATTATAATTTGTAACCCTTCCGACTTCTTACGGAGTGTATTATATTGACTCCACTTGTATCCATATTTATCTTATTTTTTTATATTTATTTATTTATTTATATATATATATTTGATAAATTAATGGTTTGGCTTGAATATGTGGAAAAGTGTTCTAGCGGCGTACCGTATAAGGCTACTTGCGGCATCAATTCTATAGATACAAGATATAAATGATAAAGGTATTTAAAACCGCGAGAACCGCTATAATCCAGTTCGGATCCAATATCACGAGTTGTAACTCGTAAGACATTGACACTTCCTATTTAATTATCCGTTATTCTACCAAACCGATTGACTCTGGGTGATAAAATATATTATTGGTTTTTCTTAATGGAAAGGAATTCACACCACGTGTTATGGAGATTATTATTGATTTACACCACCCGAGTCAGATTATCATGTGTTGAATTCCATGTTTACTGATTTAGCACTCTAAATATACCTAATGCACTCAATTGCGGTGTTTGTTTTTTAGTGCTATTACTTCTATATAACGTGTCAAGGAACTATTAACACTAAGAAGTGTTTATTCCCTCTGTCAGACTCGTAACTCTGTTAATAATTCTAAGTATATTCTTTCAAGGATTGATTTGGCACAGGATAGGCCCCTAAACTGACAGGTGTCTTAGTGTATCCCTTGTTTTCATGACACGGGTTACAATTAGTTATGTGCTTTTTTATATCTGTAAGCATTGTAGGCCAGTAAAACAGTGATTTGGCTTTCTGTGACATAGTAGGGAACCCTGGATGACGGAATGCAACCAGTTTATGACGATTGGTATGAAAGAGATTATTATTACTACCTGGTCGTTAGTCATCTGCTGTGTCTTCGGGTTTTCCTCGTCACGGTCCTACATATAATATTACATTTGATTACATTATTCTGATACACATACTTTAAATATATTTTTGCTTTAGGGTTTCTGCTCGAAGTGTTTATTGGTTTGCTTAGCCGCTGACCCTGTTTCCGTTCGAAGTGTTTATTGGTTTTGCTTAGCTGCTGACCTTGTTTCCGTTCGAAGTGTTTATTGTTTGGTGTTATTGTTTTGCTTATCATGTTGACACTTGCTTTGTTCAGTTTGTAACAGTTCTGCGCTCCAACCCAGATATTCAATGGTCGCGATCTCTTGGGTTAAGGAATTTTCTTGTTTAGATACGGTTTTAACAATAGGCACGGATGTTTCTATATCTTTTAGTCTAATTAATGGTTCTTTGCTGTATGGTGCGGGATTGCGGGATAATGCGTCAGCTATGATATTTGCTTTCCCAGGTAGATATCTTATCTTGGCTCCAAAGACCTGAATGATCATTTGTCACCGAGTTCCTTTTGGACTGTGATTAAAGCCTTTGAAAAACTCGGTAAAGGACTCATGATCAGTAAGGACTTTATCAGGATAGCCATAGATTATGAACTTAAAATGTACTAGTGTTAAAGATACCTAGCCCTTCCTTGCCTATTACTGCATATTTACTTTCAGAGGGCTTTAGTTTACGTGAATAAAAAGCTATAGGAAAGAACTGTTTATCATATTGCTGAAGTAGTATCCCTCGTACCCCTTGGTCTGAGGCGTCTGTTGCAATAAAAAAAATTCCTTATTTAAATCAGGGATTTTTAAGTTAGGTGAGCTGCATTTTACGCTTTTAAGATATCGAACGCCTGTTGATGCTTTTCAGACCATAATAAATCTACGCTCTTCTTCGTAAGATCTGTTAAAGGAGCTGTCATGATTGAAGAGTTACATATTTACATACGATTGTAATACCCACTACAGCGCAAAAGTGCTGTATCCCCCTTTTACGTTAATAAGTACCGGAAAGTTATGAATAGCCGACACCTTACCATAGACTACTTTAAGACCTTGACTAGACACATAAAACCTAGATCAACATGTTCGGTTTTAAAAAACTCACATTTAGATATTTTACTCTGAGATTATTTGTCTTTGTCTCTGTAGCACTAGCTCTACTTTATGTGAATGTACTTCTAAGGTATTAGAAAAGATTACAAGACCAACCATATAAGCATGTAGGGTATCCCTTAAAAGTCTCCAAACACTATATTATAATTGGGGCGCAACGTAAGCCGGAGGCATACGTAAAAATTGATAATGTCCCCTGAGTGTGCTGAAAACGGTGTATGAGGTACAATCACTTAGGTAATGGTATCTGGTAAAAGCATTTAAGTAAGTCCAAGTTGGTGAAAAAAATTTATTCTAACCTAACAGAGATAAGATGTCGTCGGTACATCGCACTGGAAACTATCGGGAGTCGTTTCCTTGTTTAAGCGACAGAAATCTACGCAGATACGCGAAATCCGATCTTTTATGGCATGACATTTGAGGGAAAAATTATATGGGCTTATTTGATTTCCTAATGACTCCTATTACTAACATTTTTCAACTTCGTCATTTATCTCTATTTTGAAATTTCATTGAGAATCTATACGAAGGTAAGTAAATAGCTTTATGTTTGTCCTTAGACCGTGTTTTGTGTTAAATTACATCCGTTTTTTCCCAGAGATCACTCGCTAGTGGAGAAACTTCCTGGTATTCAGGTAAAAGAAAAAAAAAATTTCTGCTGAATCACCTCTGCTTGAATGACTTTACTGATATTACTTTAGATAGATTATCAGAGAGATTCATCCACGACTGGTTGGGCGGGATTAAAAGTTAGCAACAATAAAAGAAATGCGATATTTATATGTATAGGTTTTTGTGGATTACTATATTAACTTGTTTGCAGCGAGTCAACCGTGTCTAGGGGCTTGTTCGCGGAAATCGTTATATTTCAGAGTGTCGGGAAGGATTAAAATTTCATTTCCCAGCAAAGTCTTTTTACACGCACTAAGACATTCGAGGGTGCATGCTTCTCGAGATTTTGCGTGCAAAGTGCGACTGCGGTTGTGGGAGAATTCTGTTGGGTCATTTGAACAATGTTACAATTTATGAGACAAATGTATAGTTCCTTTATATAAGTTATTATTTGATTAACTGTCTCATTTTTGTTCAAACGGATTTTAATATGTTTGAAGGTTTATAGGATTTCCCTTTGATAAACACGCCTTATTTGCAGATGTAAAGTTAATATTTTGTATACCCCTAGATGAATCTTACAATTACACTAGATACAGATCAATGTTTTTTATACTATAGAGGTATCTGTAAACGCTCGCTTATCCGGACTTCTCATTAGGGAAGTTCGAACAACAGACGGTGAGTCCGTAAATACAGGATATTACGTGTACTAAAGGAATAAACAAGATATTCTAATTTTTACGGCGCGTACAGTCGGGCTTTATCCACCACTACTTATAATAACTTACGTATTAAAAAAAAAACGAAAAACCTGCTCTGATTACTTTATACGGTCGTGTGTTTCATAGGAAAAATCCTTTTTAATTCAAAAAGATATCGGTATGTATGAACCAACATCGCTTTTCCCCACTCTGCTAGAGTCGCTTATTGTATGGAATTTGCTATGCTTTGAAAACTTCGGCAGTTTTTGACTGACCTTGACCGCTTGACTAGGTGACACAGTCACCGAGTTTGCTTGTTTGATTCTGAACGGGCTACTGTTTCTATTTTTTTTTTTTGTAATAATTAAGATCCTTCTCTTTATTACCATCGGCAACGTATTGTGTGTTTTTAGCATTATGTTGCTGGTTACGTATAAGCAATGAATGACGAACTATTAGGAACTGAGCGATTACTAATAAGCAAGTTATCACTACTGCATTCAATATTAACTGTTTGTACTTCATTCTTTGCTAAAATTTGAAATAGTGAGGGATCCTGGTCAGCGCATTTAGCCTGATGAAAGTTTTTTACAGACATGTTATTCCTTGCAATCCAGCCATATTTTTAAAGTTAAGTTGAGTCATTGAGGTTCGATATTTTATATAACTCAAAACTCAAGGCTAAAACTGCGAGCAGGGACTTTGCAAAGGAGCATTTATTGTCATGACCCGAAATAGTGTTACCTCTAATTTATATAGATTTTGTACGGGTGTTCCACTTGTTTTTTTGTGTGTTTTCTAATCACTACGGTGCTTAACGACCCTATCCATGCATCTGTATAAATACAGACGTCCACTGCGTAAACGCATATTCACTGTTTAATATGATTTGTTACGTAAGGGATTAATAATCACCCAAAATGATAAAATTAACATAGTATATGATTATGATATTTCAGTAGAACTTCTGGAAACAGACACTCAAAGATAAAAGCTCGCAGTAGCGAAATCTCAATGATGTAGATAATTTCTGTAAAAAAGTAAGATTAAGAATTTCTCGTAACTTCAGCCACAGGAATAACGAAATTCGACCTGCAAAGGAAACACTCAAAGTTACTCCAAATGAATAAAAAATTGTACTTAGCTTGCTTTTGTGGGAAGTCACGGTGTTCCGATAACGACACACGGCCTTGGTCCTCCTTCTCTATTTAGCGGATGACCTGGTTTGGCTTCAGTTTCCCCCGTGCGCGTTGTTTCGATGATTCGAGCCCTTGAAAGATCCGATGCTGCAGACGCGTTCGGTTTGTTTCTTGGAGTGCCGGAAACGCTCACTAACGATGTTTTCTTGAATGATTCTAATGAGAGACGAAGCTTGCGTTGTCGTAGGAAAAGGACACGTCGGTTTTGTTTCTTGAAGTTATTCACTAACGATGATACTAAGTTGCTTGAAGAATCTCTTGCTTTCATCGTCGTTAAAGAGTTCTTGTTGTTTTCTGAAGTCGCTCACTAACGATGATACTATGTTGCTTGAAGAATCTGCTGCTTCCGTCGTCGTTGACTTCTTATGATACATGATTTACTATTCTGGTTTTTCTTCGTAGGACGTTGTAGAGTTCTTCTGGTACGCTGGCCACCAATATTAGGGCTTGTGCCTTGTATGATAAGGCGCCCTATGAGGTAATGTTAGACTAGCGATAATCTTACGCTAAGTCGGTTGGTATTGCACTTCCATCTTCAATGGAGTGTCTGGGGGTTTGTAGATCATTTACGAAGTCGGTATTATCTTGTTGGTTATTACGACGATGTGTTAAACTCATGGTGAGGAGGTTCTTGTAGAAAACATAAGTATAAAAAATTATATATTCTTCTGAAGTTTTACATGGTGAAGATCAGATATGATTGTACAAGTCTTCTAATAACGATAGCTTGATCACTTCTGCCAATGATGATGGCTAATCCTATTCCTCTACATGATAAAGCTTAGGTAAAGAGGTACAGGTCTTCTAATGACGATAGCTAACTCTGTTCTGCTCGTCTACCATCTCTGTTACAAGTTATGAAGGAACAGACAGTAGTTCGAACATATGAACATACATACAAATGACATAGTTTCATACGAACACAAAATGAGACACGCTACAGATCACGTAGGCCGTTTGAATTATAGGTCGGGGTAGTTGTCTCAAGCAGGGAGCTTGGACTAATGTTTATAAACAATTGAATGACTACAGGTGACGGCATGTTATCTTAGCCTACATACTTATTGTATACGTCATCTTTAGCGTCTCTAGTCTGATCACATTCCTGCAAGCAATCTGGTTGACCTCTTTAGTTTTAGACTTTTATATATATGGACTAACATTCCATATTTTTATTATGTAAACACTTACATATATATATATATATATATATATATATATATATATCTTTATATATATATATGCATATATATACACGCAGGGAAATGTGTGCGTATTCGTGCATATATATATATATATATATATATATATATATATATATATATATATATATATATATATATATATATATACATATATATATATGATGTGTGTGTATATCACATCACTACATTACCTGTGGTGATGTATCATAAATGAATCACTTATTAAGGTGATTAGATTATATATATATATGTATAATAATATATATAATAATATATATATATATATATATATATATATGCGTGAGTGTGTGTGTGCTCTCGTATTGCTTTTGACAAAAAGAATGCTTGTGTTCTGTCTGTGTGTGTATGTTTGTATTTTAGAAAGAAGAGAAAAAGAAAGAGATGAAGACTGCGAGGGCTCATTCATCACCAAATCCTGCGGCGTTTGGGATCTTAATTTCAGTCGTACATCACGCTAGGGCTCCTCGCCGAAGCTTCTAAATCTTCTCCTGAAGGCTTCGCGCGGGATTGATTAAGGCAATCTCTTCTATCTCGCCATCCTTTCATTGCAGGATTTAGTTTTGTTTGTATTCATTTTTTATTTATTTTAGGGCAATGTTATGCAGTTCCTCCTTTTAAGGCAATCTCTCCTATCTTGCGATCCTTTCATTGCAGGATTTTGTTGTTTTGTTTGTATTTATTGTGTTTGTTTAAATTTAGGGCGATGTCATGCAATTCTTCCTTAAGTTCTTTCCCTTTCATGTAATTCTTTTGGATGGTTTTTATTGCAAATCTGCAATGTTATTATACCGCTCTTTAACATTACTTTATTTTTCAGGCAATCAATTATTGACTTGTTTGTTTGTTTGTTCTCTTCATGACTTAATTGCCTGACTTTTGATTTTTTTGTATTGAATTTGTTTGTTGTTCTCTTTCCTGGTTTCCTTTTTATTTTTTGAAGTGATTAATCATACGCTTACATGATTTAGATATTGATGAAATTGGTTTTTTTCTTCCTTAATTTACTATATAGTGTGTAACATTAGTTGTAAATATATGTTTGTAGGATTTTTTAAAATAATATCTATTGAACATTCGTATTTGAATTACTCTTAGTATTATTGAATCGTGTTTCTTGAATAAAAAATAATTTCAGTCGACGTTATTTTGAATATTGTTGTTGTTATTGTTATTGTTACAATTATCAATTTTATTGATCATTTAGTAGTGCAAATACAATTATATATTACAAAAAATTTTATTTCCTCGTTTTTAACCTTGCTATTATATTCATTATTAATGGACTATAATGTGATTGAAACGTTAGTTTTTAAAAGTGATGAATAGGAATTTCTAATTATAATATTACTGGAGTAGATAGCACTGAATGGTTGTTTATTAAAAAATAAATTATATATATGAATTTCCTTTATCTCGGTTCCTTGAATGATTTATATGGCATACCACAAACACATTCCAGCACCTGTGATCTGAGATTCCCCGAGGCCAGTCTACGGGAAACGAACCAGCCCAACCAATCAATTTATTATTCACGCGCCTTTTCCTTCCTCCTCCCCGCAGATTTCCCTAGTCCCTGACACGGAGGAGAGAACCTTCTGCCGGACCCCGCTGGTGAGGGCCACGAACGCCCCCCACTTCGATCAGAAATTCAGTTTTGATTTCTTGCCCGAGGACCTCGATAAGCGTCTGCTGGTGTCCGTCTGGAGCAGGGATACCCTGAGGAAGTGAGTTTTTCGTGTGTGTGTGTGTGTGTGTGTGTGTGTTTGTTGCCTTAATGTTTGTTGAGACGGTTATGTTGATTGACGGGAAACGTTATATTATTTGTTTGGTTTTGTTTTCGTAGCTTGATATAATCGTTTATATCGTACATAGACATTTACAATTGTTGATTGCTTTGTGGTCATATTATGAGTAATTTTTGTTGCATGTTAGCTGTTTAGTTTGTAATTATATCCTCTCTCTCTCTCTTCTCTCTCTCTCTCTCTCTCTCTCTCTCTCTCTCTCTCTCTCTCTCTCTGAATGTTTGTATGTATGTATGTCGAGAATGGTCGATTCGGTAGTACCTTTATTTTTTTTATTTTTCTCTGTAACTAACTTTTTATGGTTGCCATATTTATGGATTGTATTTATTTTTATTTTATTTTATTGTGTCGTTCGCTGCATCTCTGCACTGAATATTGGTTTTATATTGATCTTTTTTGTAATATTTACTTAATTGATTTTCCTGTCGAATTTCTTCATTCCTCGAAACCTTCAACATACCTTTTATATTATCGAATTATTTTCATATATATCTCCCGCAACGTTTTTCAATCCCCACCGTCAAATTTTATAATTATTTTGGTATGTACGTCTCTCTCTCTCTCTCTCTCTCTCTCTCTCTCTCTCTCTCTCTCTCCTTCTCACCAGGTTTATTGCCTCCTTTCTTATTCCTGGTAGGCATCACTTTGCTTTGCGTTCTGTCGCCTACGGAAATAATGGGGAAATGGGTTTCTGATGTTCGTTAAATCTTGCTCAGACCCACTTCGGAGGTGATTAACGTCTCTCTCTCTCTCTCTCTCTCTCTCTCTCTCTCTCTCTCTCTCTCTCTCTCTCTCTAGAAAGAGATATTTTCTCTTTTTCGTTCTCGCTCTCGAAGACAGTGAGGTCTCTCTCTCTCTCTCACACGATGTCTCATCGGATGGACTAACAAGTCTTTGAGACATCCTAATCCTTGTAACTCTCTCTCTCTCTCTCTCTCATTTTCATTTGTTCTTGGCTAGGTAAAAGCATAAGTAATCATACTGTTGTGTGTGTGTGTGTTTGTGCGTGCGTGTTGCTCGCAAGTTGTTATAGTTGAAGTCAGTTGAATAATAATATTAACTGAGTCTTTTTTTTTCGTTTCAGGAGAAGCGAATTTCTTGGTTGCATGTCTTTCAGTATCGCCCACATCTCGACAAAGGTGAGGCTTCTTCTTCTGTTATATTCAAGATCTATAGGTATAGACCTTGGTTATATTGATTGCATCAGTAAGCAATTTTTTTTTTTTTTTTTTTTTTTTGCCTCGTAGCCCGGTAGATAGAGCGTCTAGCTCACGACCGTACGGCCCAGTGTTCGAATCTCGAATTATGTACCTGGTTATTACACGACGTTGATGGTCGTAGCTATGTCGGCACATGTATAGACGGGAAGGCAATCCTTACTTCACTAAGGAGAAAGGATTCTCTCTCTCTCTCTCTCTCTCTCTCTCTCTCTCACAGTCGGTGAGCGCATTTGGCTGCATGGCTTAGCATGGTAACAATTTTATATTGATCGTAAAAAATAGAAGAAAAGATAACTTGAGTTTAAAGTTGTTTAAGAGAAATATTCTACTCGATATCACCTGTCAAGACAAACACAGACAGACATAAATGCACAGATAGTAACACATGCCACATTGTGATTGAAAGCGAGAGACGGACAGTGACCAACGAAAGTGACAGTCAAAACGACAGTAAGCCCATGAAAGTGACACCCCTCAAGGCAATAACCTTGATGGGAAAAGTTCCGGGTCATATCGGGTCAAATAGAGAGGGGGGGGGCAAGAGTCATTGCCAGGACATTTATTTTCCCCCTTTATTTCTGCATTCGAAAGGGACATCTTGGACTAGTGGTTGTGATGCTTTCCTCCCCTGCGAGAGGGTTAGGGTTCGATTCTCTTTGGCTGGGGCCGAACGGCTGGAGACCTTAACCTAAACACACACACACACACTCAAATATATATATTATATATATATATATATATATATATATATATATATATATATATATATAAATGTGTATATGTGTGTGTATGCATGTATCTTATATATATAGATATTTATATCTATATATCATATATATATATCTATATTATAATAAATGTATATTATATGTGTGTAGCATGTATATATATATATATATATTTATATATATATATATATTATATATATATTGATATATATAATATATTATATATTAGCTATTATATATATATATTTATAAATATATATTATATATATAATATATATATCTAGTTATATGTGTGTCGTGAGTGTTGTGTGTGTGTGTATGTGTAAATATATATTATATAATAAATATATACTATATTAGTAGGTGAATATATATATAACTTATATATATTTATTAATATATATATTTATTTATCAAATACAACACACCACCACACAACACATAATATTATATATAATAATATTATATATATTATTATTATGATATATATAATATAATACGTATTGTGGTTGTGTGCGCACGGTCGCATGTTTACTCTCTACAACATTGCAAACTGCAGAATTGGCAACGTAAGGTGCAATCTTTCTTGACTTAACAAAATAAAGGTTTACGCACTCTTACTGCATAAATAAATTGCAATATATAAACATTCAGGCAGCGTATCAAACAAGACGAACTCCCTGTGAATGTAAAACGAAAAAACGAACCGTAAACCAACATTCGAAAATCAGCAGCCAAGAAACGCGTAAAATCGCCATCCGAAAGAAGCTGGAAAAGCGAAGGAGAGAAAACAAATCGTTTAAAGAGACAGGCGGAAAAAAAAAGAAAGTGAGCAAATAAGCGAATGGGCAACTCGACAACCTATAACGGAACGTTGCTTTTCGACGAGTAAACAGTGGCCTTCCCGAAAAGAAATGACTCTTTAGAAGCGCATTCCGGGAGAGAGAGAGAGAGAGAGAGAGAGAGAGAGAGAAGAGAGCAGGGGGGCAGAACGAATCAATTGCTGCTGAAAGCAGGATCTGCATGCAAGCAGAGCTGTTGCAGACCCCGAGATTTATTGTTGGATGGGTTTGTTTGCATTTGCTCTGAATCTGTGTTGGATAATTCATCAGGAAATTTCCTGGTGGGAATGTTGCGAATTTTATGGAAATTTCGATGAATGAACAGCAGGGCGTTTGTTGAGGCTCCAAGGGTTGCTTTTGTATGTAATTGTACTTATATATATTTTTTATATTGCATTCGGTATGACACACACACACACACACACACATATATATATATATATATATATATATATATATATATATATATATATATATGATTTTTCATTCGATATTACATATAGACAGTTTTCTTGAAGTTCATCAGAATTTTGTGAAAAAATGACAATCCAAGTATAAATGTATTATGGAGGAGCTGAGCGCTAAAGGATTTTATTTTTTACAATACAGTTGATTTTTGTACTAGATATTTCTCAAGGGAATTTCCAAGTGGGATATAAGAATTTTGAGTCGTCACCAAATCAGTTTGGTGGCCACACCTTTATTTGTACACAGGTTGGCATTAATTAAAGACCTTCGTTTTCAAGTATATGTCTATGTAACATTTTCAAGGATATGTATTGATATGTATATGCAACATTGTCAAGCATATGTATTTATATGTATATGCAACGTTTTAAAGCATGTGTATTGATATGTATATGCAACGTTTTCAAGAATATGCATTTACATGTATATGCGACATTTGCAAGCATTTGTATTGATATGTATATGCAAGATTTTCTCTGCCTGGCTATTTATATGTATATGCACATTTAACATTTTCATACATATGTATTGATATATATATGCAACATTTTCGTGCGTGTGTCCTTAAGTAGGCACAAGATTGTCAACTACAGATATTCAGATGAGACTTTTCTCCCAATTCCAAAATACATGAATATTCAAAAAGTAAAAAGAAGATGCATGAAAGATGTCAAAATTCATGAAAAATAAAATAGCGAATGTAGAAAGATCATCATATTTGTTTAGCTTAAAAAAATAAGATGTAAATTATTTAGAATGTAATCTGGGTTCCGGGATTTATTTATATTTCAAGATCTGTTTTTCATAATGGCATCGTAATTTCGTTTTTCATTAAATATTAAAACCAGTTATTACATCAAAACAATATTTTCAAAGGATTAAAATCGTACCAGATAAAAAAAGCGGTAGATGAATTTTATTTAAGATGGATTCAGTGCGCAATGATGTTTTTATAGAAGAATTTTTGGGATGTTTATTCTCATTTATTTTTATCTCCGCAACGCTATTAGATAACTGAGCATGCTGTGACGAAAGAAGCGAGGAACGTAAATGAACTGAATAGAAAAAAAAAAAGATAAAGCAAAGATTGAAAGGAAGAGAGAAAGAATCAGCCTGCTCCAGTTATCCAATAAAGTGAAGAGCTTTAATGTCAATGAATAGGGAATGGAAAGTTAAATAAAGACTGGATGAAAGAAGCGAAGAACAAAAAGAAAGAAAAAGAAAAAAGTGGTCGTGATTCATCCAAGGGTCGCGGAATCTTTTGTGAATTATGGTATTGTTGTTACTGGCTAGAGTCTAGGTGTCAAGCCTATCACGTGCTTAAAAAACGGTACGACATCCCCCGTCCCATATCATTCCACTCGCTCCGTATTGTGAGTTTTTCTTCCCGCAATTCAAATGAACTTCGAAGTCCAATTTATAGTATTTTAATTTTTAAATATGTTTACCTAGCATTTGTTTATCGTCCGGTGACGATGGTTGCGCTTAGAAAATGAATCGTTCGGTTGAAAAGCCCCTGCATTCGTTCCCCGTGGGCTTGGCGTCGACTCTCGCATCCAGCGGTAAGCCGAAGCCCGAGCCAAAGGCAGGGATTAGTATGGACACATCTCCGACCTGGTAGGACATCCCAGCATCCTCTCGCCGCAGTGTGGCCCTAACAGGCGCTATGTGAATACAGGAGGGCTTTCCCCGTAGACTCTGTCGTGATTCGCTTGGGAGGTCAGCTGAATGAAAGTCATAAACACTTCGTTCCCGAAGTCATTCCTCCTTTGATTGATAGTTCGCGTTTCTGACGAACGTGGAAAATCTAAAGTTCCGTTACTCGTTGTTGCTGACAGCGTTTTTAAACGACGACATGCCGGTACTTTACGACTTTTGAACACTGTGTGTGTGTGTGTGTGTATGTGTGCGTAAGACTTCGCTAACTTAAAGATAGAAAATTAAGTTGGATATTCTGAAAGATCGCGATTTCCGTGTGCTTTATTCAGAGACCCCTTCTGCGCTGCCACACTTGGGGACGCGAATGAGCCCTAACCATTAAGTACACTAATCCCTTTTTCGCCCGAGACAAAGGCCGGGGATGTCGACGACGAATCGCGAAAAAGGAGGAGGAGGAAGAAGAAGAAGAGTCGAATGGAATGAGTAAGACGACCCCCCAAAAAGGAGATGTTGCGCCCGGCGAAGGAATCCACCTAAACATTTATCCTTTCGGTGTCCTTAAAGTTATAAGCCAAGATGATGCGGGACGTAGGATGAGAGGAGGAAGTCCTATCCTCTCCTTCAGCGTCTGAATAGCCTAGCCCGTGCGGTTTCCGTCTTGGAGTGTGTTACACAGATTCACACCTTATGGCCCTGTAGGGGGGTTTACCAGAAATTCCATAAGAGGAAGTTTCCAAGTTAAATTTAGCTCATTGTATTGACAGCTTCAAAAACTCGATAGATAAACAAAGTCTGCTTCTCAAACAATAAGGTTTATTCACCGCCCTTATCAATGAAGTAATACGTTACTCGTGTGTAATTCGTATTTCTTTGTCCAGGAGAGTGTGAATGACAGACAAGAAATCTATGAATGCAGCTGTAACTTAATCCTTCCGTTTATTCGTCAAAGTAGTTCGCTCCTAATTATGACATTGCTCCCTAACAATTGACTTGACAAGCGTGCCCGTCTTGCCCTCAGTCTGAAATTGCTTGTTATTCAGGACATACTTCTGCCAGAAGTTTTGGATCCTTCCTCTGACTCCCCAGCAACTCCCCCTCCCCCAACGAACTTTCCTCTCCCGCGTCATCTCTCGACCCCGTAAATCAGACTGCTGAAGTGAGAGAACACGAGGAGGACGCAATAACATTTCCCTTCCGAGGCGGTGCTGTATTTTTGACCGGCCAGATCGTCTTTCATTCAAGGCTACGACTTTTGCTTCACCTCTCTGAAGGAGAAAAGAGAAAGAGTGAGAGAGAGAGAGGGAGAAAGAAAGGAAAAGAAAGAGGTAAATTCTTTCCATTCTGGAGCGATTTGTGGAACGTCGAATTCGTAGGAGGAAAAGAGAAGGTTATCTTTAAAAATTCGGATGTCGGTAGGAAGATCGCGAATGGGTCGGGGAAGAAAACTGCAGGTGCCTCGTTGTTGACGAGATACCGGGGGTGTGTAGCTCTTCTCTTCCTGCTGATGTAACAAGAGGCATTCCAGTGAAGGACAGACTTTCAATTTTCGCCAGAATATATGCGACCCCCACACGCGAAGTTTAACTCTGAGTGGAAACGCAGAATTTACTTTCATACGCAG
Organism: Macrobrachium nipponense; assembly: GCF_015104395.2. Taxonomy (NCBI): domain Eukaryota; kingdom Metazoa; phylum Arthropoda; class Malacostraca; order Decapoda; family Palaemonidae; genus Macrobrachium; species Macrobrachium nipponense. Next base: position 79,317,548 of record NC_061088.1, read on the forward strand.
TGTTTATTGAATTCCTCTGAGAAACGTTATTAACAAAACCAAACTGATCTGCACTGTGAAGTAACTGACTGCCGAAGTCACAAGGCATATTTTATATTTATCTTTCTTTTTTTCCCTTTTTTTTTACGCTTCCAGTTAAAAGGGAAAGTTTAGAACCTGAGAAGAAGACGTTGACGAAAGTAAGAGGAAGTTTGCTAAACAAGGACAGGAAGATTTTCAGGTGACTGTCAGTCTGAAATTCGAAGTTTTATACAAAAAGAAAGTGAGTCATTGCTGATGAACACGAACCTTGATTAGAAAGGTTAACTCATTGTAAGTCTTGACACCACTTTTTAACAGCCTCCTCCGACAACTGTTTGCACGATTTTGTCACTCTGGAATTCACTCAGCATTTATTCACTCATTGAACCAAGAATTCGGAAGGTGACAAACGAAGGGATTCTGGTTTAAAAGGTAACTGGGAATTTAAAGTGTGAAAAAAGATTGAGAATCGCATACTATTACACCTTTCGTGCACTTTTAAAACTTCTCGAACCCCCCTGGAGAAGATAGAAGATTCCTGGCCAATCGAGAGAGTTAAATGAGAATCATCACAAGGACTTGAACTGTTGAACTTAATTATTCATCCGAATCGTCAGACATCGCATGTTCTCTCGCGAGAGGACATGTCGGAAGATGCTCAATGTCCCGGGCTCCACTTGAAGTCGAAATTGCTTTAGGAAAGCTCGATTTGTCAAGAGTCTGTGAAACTAACCGGCTGGACTTACTGTCGAAGCGTTTCCAAGACCTGTCGAAGTATAGCAGAACTGTGAACACCAGGTCGAAGTCTTGTCAAGGATCGCAAGACCTTGTCGAGGGCTTGGGAGACCATTCGACGGCTTGTCGAAAGAGGAGCAACTCCGATAACGACTTCCCTCAAACGACTTGGTCCTGGTCATCAATAGGGTCGTCAGATCGACGAAAGTTTTGATGAATCGTCTGTAGTAGGGGCGGAGTCGATTATATCGGCGCCCTCTGTCCCTTCTTCCCCCCAAAAGAAACTCCTTTGCAGAGTTACTCCAAGGAAAAGGATCCTAGTTTTAAGAACCGCCGTTTCCGCGTTCCCGGGAAATGGCTCATTTTGTAGGAGGAGCCGAACAGCTTAGATGAAACCACGAGCAGCAGCATTGGCCATGGCGAAGATAGCAGGATTGTATACGGAGGTGGGTGGTCAGATGTACTACTATCTACTACTGTCCTTTCGGGTTCACTCGTTTAAAAACACTTTCTCATTTTGACTTTTGTATGAATTCGAATTACCTTGGATAATACCTTTTATATACTAAAAATGCTCAAACATTCAGGTTTTTCTTTTTATTAAACATTGAAATGGGCTTTTCATTGACGCTCCATAATATTTTGCAGTATTATATAACATTTGCATTTTTATGGTGATGTGAGATTTAGGCCTCGTGTATTTTCCAGTTTTGATTCGATTTTTTTTTATAGTTAATGCGCGGTTATACTGCTCAGTGTATGTGTGTAGAAGCAACGAACAGTATAATAGGATTTCATCTTAGTACATACATAATACATAAAGCTAATTTGAATCCTGTACGCACAACACTGTTGTATCCCGTAATAAGCATAAATTTTAACGTTCAAAATAAAGTAGAATTATTTTTCGCTTATTACTACATCCCTTGCTCATTTGACTCACACCATCTTCCTCCCCCTCCCCCTGATTCGGTTTTCAATGTAATTCTAATTCAGAAACTAAAACCTCGTTGTCTTTGATGGGATACTTGGGGAAAACGCCTTTTATCGGCCGTTAACGTCTTTTAGTGGAACACTTAAAAAGCCATTGACTGACGCAAGGTCAATTTTTAAAGTGCATTCGAGTTATTAGATGAATACAGTATTAACTGCCCGGATGAGAGATGCAGGTGCTTTAAATTAATACTGATGGAAAGGTTGTGTTCTATTTCGAATTTGATGGTGGTGGTATAGATAAGCGATATGCTTATTCTATGTATTTGATTATGTATACAAATACAATCCCGACTCTACCGTTCGTTCCTTTCACACACACAGTCCGAGTAGTGTATGATATAAAAAAGAAAAATAAACAAATAAGATCAAAAATAAATAAACAAGGAAAAAATGCGCCAAAATTTCTTCGGCGCAATCGAGTTTTCTGTACAGCGTATAATGCTGTATGAGCGGCGACCCATGTAACTTACAGCTACGGCCCGGTGGTGGCCTGTCCTAAAGCGTTGTCAGACGCACGATCATGGTTAACTTTAACCTTAAATGAAATATAAACTACTGAGGCTAAAGGTCTGCAATTTGGTACTCTAGTCTAGATGATTGAGGGGTTGATGACCATCTTAACAATTTGCAGCCCCCTAGTGCCGGCAGACAGACAAAACCATCTCAATAGTTTTCTTTTACAGAAAAATAGTTTTCTTTTGCAGAAAAATAAACATCAAATCAAAATTGGAAATTATTTAGAGCAGAAATATCAAATCGCCATAAAAATGTAAAATGTAAGCCATTCCTATCAGCTAACATTTCGTCGCGTCATCAAACGAATTTCATTTATTGTGGTAACGTTTTGTTGCCCACTTAAACACTTAGAGAGTATTCGTCTCGCTTATTCTCTTGAACTTAATCCGAGGTTCGATTCCCGGCTCGGCCAACGCGGAATCAGAGGAATTTATTTCTGGTGATGGAAATTCATATCTCGATATATGTGGTTCGGATCCCACAATAAGCTGTAGGTCCCGTTGCTAGGTGACCAATTGGTTCCTAGCCACGTAAAAATATCTAATCCTTCGGGCCAGCCCTAGGAGAGCTGTTAATCAGCTCAGTGGTCTGGTAAAACTAAGATATACTAATACTTAAAAAGAAAATAATAAATTTTGTAGTTTACTGAAGAGGAGTATCGTCATTACAACATTTCATTTTTTCTTTATTCCTCCGTAGAGGGATAGTGCCTCAGTGTACCTCACGGGGTGCACTGTAGACATTACGAAAGGTTCTTTGCTGCAACCCCTTTCATTCTTTTTAATGTACCTCCGTTCATGGTATCTTCCAAGCGCCTCGGTGACGTGGTCAGTATGGTGTTGGCGTGCCACCTCGATGGCCGCGAGTTCGCTTCTCTGGCATTCCATTGAGAAGTGAGAGATGTGTATTTCTGGTGATAGAAATTCACTCTCGACGTGTTTCGGAAGTCACGTAAAGCCGTTGGTCCCGTTGCTGAATAACCACAGGTTACATGCAACGTAAAAACACCATACAAACAAACATTGTATCTTCCATCTCCTTATCCACCCTCTCCTAAAAATTGTCTCATAGTGCAACTGAGAGGTTTTCCTCCTGCCAATATCCCTTTCAGTGTTGAATGACTTCATAGGTCCCGGCGCTTGGCCTTTGGCCTAATGCATGATTCTATTCCATTGCTTTTAAATTCAAGAAACCCTTTGCACATTTAGATTTAGTTTTATTTCATTTCCACCATCGGCAATTCTTTCAACTTCCATTAAGAGCAGAGATTAATACTTGTAAACTTTGCTCTTGAAGCCCTTTTATGTCGACTCGCATAGATCAAAACTTCATCGACATCCTCTTGCTTGGTTCCTACACCCGTAGGGCGGGGGGTTAGTCTTTTTCATTCATTTTACTATTCCTCCGTTCGTATTCTTTTTCTTCCATCTGACTTTCCATCCTCTCATAGCACTTCTCTTCCATCTTACTCTCCACCCTCTTTTAACAATTCATTCAAAATTATTTTCAGCGCTGAATGAGCTCACAGGTCCCACCGCCTGTCCTTTGAACTAAATATTATATTCCAATTCCAATTCCTGAACATATGAGGTAATTCCAATTCCAATTCCTGGACATATAAGGAATTTCCAGTTCCAATTATTGGACATATAAGGCAATTCCAATTCCTGGACATATAAGGCAATTCCAAATCCAATTCCTGAACATATAAGGCAATTCCAATTCCAATTCCTGGACATAAAAGGAAATTCCAATTCCAATTCCTGGACATATATGGCAATTCCAATTCCAATTACTGGACATATAAGGAAATTCCAATTCCAATTCCTGGACATATGAGGCAATTCCAATTCCAATTCCTGAACATATAAGGCAATTCCAATTCCAATTCGTGGAGTTATAAGAGAATTCCAATTCCCGGACATATAAGGCAGATCAGTATCGCAGGATGGAGGAAAGAAAAGACAGTGTGAAATGTGAACGTAAATTATCCGCACAGCCTGTGAGAGGGAAAACGCCTTTTGCTTTTATTGGAAGCGATATCGACTTAACGCTGCATTCTGCAGCATTCGCAACCGTCCCTGTCGAAGGCGATGCCGATAGTGGCTTCTGTTGAAAGCAGTGTCGAATGCCGATGCTGCTCAAAACGAGACGGGGTCAGTTGCTGTTCTAAACTGTGGTGAATAAAATTAAACGGCCACGGAAAAGAGCCGCTTGTCCTTTCTCGTCGGTTCCCTAAATTCATCGTATTTTTTCATTATTTAAAAAAAGAAAAAAACTTTCCGCGTTTCATTCAGACGGCCCAATTGATCGTATTTCAGCTGATTCAGTCTACGTTTATGGCTACAGCTGTCATACCCGTAGGTGGTTAGTGCCGTCAGTGGACCTTGTGCGATGCACTGTAGGTATTACTTAAGGTTCTTTGCAGCGTCCCTTCGGCTCCTAGCTGCAACCCCTATCGTTCTTGTTACTGTACCTCCGTTCGTATTCTCTTCCTTCCGTCTGACTTTCCAGCCTCCTAAAAATTGATTCAGAGTGCAGCTGCGAGGTTTTCCTCCTGTTACACCTTTCAAACCTTATCACTCTCAATTACCGTTTCATCGTTGAATGACCTGATAGGTCCCAGTGCTTGGCTTTTGGCCTAAATTTTATTTATACACGCTCTACAGTTGTCGTCACCAATGAACTGTCCGCAGTTTGTAGATACCATCGAGTGTAGAAGGTACTGAGAGTAAAATCATTGCGTCAGTAAAAGTTTTATGCAGTTTTTTGTGTTTTTGTTTTTTTGTTACAGGGTGTTGCAAGATAAAGAGAGGCGGATATTGAAATGTCCTAGTTTATCTCTATTGCATGACTGAGTCTGTAGTGAGCATAACATTCGGATCGTATTCTCTCTTTTCATATATATATATATATATATATATATATATATATATATATATATATATATATATATATATATATATATATATATGTGATTCTGTGCAATTATATGTATTTGTGTGTAGGTATATACGTGTGTATATAGTATATGTATACATATATATATATATATATTGTGAGATATAATAATTTTTCAATTCTTTATATGTTACATAATAACTGTCAAAGTCCTTGAGATGTCTAAGTACCAGAAACCCTTATCGTTTCAAGGTTTCAAATCTTCTCACCTTTTCTCTCACTTTCTCATGCGCTTATTAAGAGTAAAACACCGGACAGAGAAGCATAAACAGTGACACGTTAGGAGGTTACGCTGACTGTGAGGGAATTAGTGTCGCTTCTAGTTCTTATCCTGCTTCAGAATATAGAGGGAAAAAAAATGGATATAGGTTTCGGTATCTGTCAGAGATGAGCTGTAGAAATTTTTGCTGATATCACTTCTGTTTCAGTGCGGCAGAAGTACTTCTCTGAAAATCAATAAACTGAAGAATGTTCCAAACTTACTCTCTCCCCTTCACCCTCATCTCCTCCCCCCTCCGGCCCCTCTCCCCTCAACTGTACATCCATGCACCATCCGTCAGCAACCTTGCCCAACGTGTACATGTGGGGCTTCAAGGTTACCAGTGAGGGTATTTTCATCCGGTTCAGTCGTTATGTCCAGCCAGTTATGTAGTTTATATTATGCTTCAATGATGCCTCGCTTCCTAAAAGTTCAGTTAAGGTTTGGAAAGTAAAGGGTCTTCGTAACATTTTATGAATTTTTTTGTATATATATAAAAGAGTGCAAGGGAAAGTGAAGACCGTCTCTCATTGATAACTCGACTCCTCTCCAAGTGTTGGCTACAGGTGCTTCTAATCTACCTTAATAATACTGTCTTGTAAAAAGGCGTTTCTGCAAATTAGCAATGTTTATAGTTTTATATTTTCGTAAGTCATTTTGTGCTCGAGGCATTACGAATGTTTGGGAATCCTCCATATACTTACAAAGATGAAAAGGGGGTTGGGGGTTATGGTAGATGTTCCAGAGTTGAAGGTCGGCTCACTCCAGGCTAGCTGGAATGAGAAGCCGAGAACTCATAGGCTTCCAGTAAAGCAAGAGTGGCCCTGGGCGCCGCACCCTATTGCCTGTGTTCTTAGTTGCAGTTATCTCCTTCTGACATTTTCTAAGGATTATTTCGACGGCTTGTGCAATTTAACGTAGGTAAATATTTTTTTTTCTAGTCGCAAATTAATCATTGTTTTTTTTTTTTAACCAAGTTCGAGAAGCCTCGCGAACACGACCGGAAATTTACTTGTGCTAACCTCTACCTGTGTCGTTTAATCTCATTTGGTAACTTCAGGTGGCAACGGGGTCGTACAGGAATTTATTTACTGTTTGAGGCATTGTATGATAATTTCGTCTTTTTGCCTATTGGTTATATTCGTAACGTGAGTCGTCTCTGTATAGCAAGTTGCCCACTGAAGTGAGAAAATGAAAATGCCTGTTAGAGATTTCTTCACTTATTTATTTATAAGTTCCGTATTAGAACTGTGCTGGACTTCTGAGTATCCAGGGAAATTTTCAGCTTTTATTATTATTATTATTATTATTATTATTATTATTATTATTATTATTATTATTATTATTTTATTATTTCGTTTTGTGTCTTTCCTGAGAGAGGGAAGATAAGGCGCCGAGTCTTATTTTGACACGTAATACTGTACAGCTGTGAGATAAGAAATATATTAAGAAGTAAATAAATGATTTATTTATTTTACCGTTAAGAAAATAAAATTAATAATCTTATTTATTTAGTGACATTAGTAACGGCGTTTATGAGACCAACCTAAAAGAGGAAGCCAAAACCAGCCATCCTCTACCAGTGGTTAGAGTCATCGTTTTAGCTGGCCCTCTCGTATACTGGTTAGTGTCGTGGCTGCCACTCTGCCGTCGCGGGTTCGCGTCTCCCCCTGGGCGCTGAAAACTCACTGTTCCTGTATCATGATCAGTTACTGCTGCAGTGTGGGGTCTGCGGTGGGAATTAAAACCAGCTTTCTTTGGAAGTT
>NC_061088.1:79329801-79344801 GCF_015104395.2 Macrobrachium nipponense
TTGGCCGTGGTTGAGAGTTTTACACAGCATTATGCATTTTTTTTTTTTTACTTTTTTTTTGTCATAAGGATCACGGACACATGGGAAGGTTATCAGTTAGATTGAATGAATGTTAGTCTGTCCCTGATGACGTACAGATAAATTCTTTTACACTATTTCTTTTTCTCTCTGAGTGACTATTTACCTCTTGAGTCTTCCAGACTGATTGCCATTTCTTATCGCAACTCAGTGAATAAGTGATATTTATCGTCATTGCACTGAATGTGACCTGTCCCTCTTCATCCATTCCATAAGGAATTTCATCCGTCCATCCACCTATCCGATAGGAATTTTCATTTACCCATCCATTTTTAAAGTCCATCCAGTGCGAGTTCCGTTTCTTCTATATCGTGTTATTTCCCATCCGCCAGGTGTGAAATCCTATCTATTAAGAAACGTGGATTTCCGTCGACCCTTCCAATATGAAATCCCATTCATCTCGAGTGTGAAACCCCATCTAAATTATTAAATGAATTTCCATCGACCCATCCAATACGAAAGGCCATTTCTCCTGAGTGTGAAATCCCACCCAGTGTGAATTTCCCTCGACCCATTCGATATGAAATCCCATTCATCTCGACTTTGAAATCCCATCTAAATTATTAAATGAATTTCCATCGACCCATCCGATATGAAATCCCATTCATCTCGACTTTGAAATCCCATCTATTATTAAATGAATTTCCCTCGACCCATCCGATATGAAATCCCACTCATCTCGAGTGTAAAACCCCATCCATTATGCAACGTGAATCTCCCTCGACCCACCCGATAAGAATTCCATTCATCTGCGAACTGTGAATCTCGGTCTATAATCCAGTGGAGAGGGTGGGGGGTGGGGCGGCTGTTTTCCATCGACCCGCCCAATATGAATATATGATCGCGGGCGTCCCGACGCATTTTGGTGCCCCCCGCCCCTTGGACAAATGCGGCTAGCAGTCATAAAGGTGTGCATCTGTCGGTTTTATCCCGACGTAAAGAGAGCCATTAATAATCCCGTTATTGGGTCTCGGGTCCCGACCACTTCTTCGGTGGGGATGTGTGAGAGGAATAATGGCCTTTCGTCCTTGGGGAGATTTCATATTCATATTCTTCATGGTGTGTGTGTGTATGTTTGTGTCTGTCTGTCTGTCATCACGTCATTTACATAGATGTTAGGAAACAGTGTTTCCTAACATCTATTTATTATTAGAAAGTAGAAGGTCACAATTTCATGTTCTTCTTGAATGTGTGTGTATGTGTATGTACGTCTTTCGCATAGATGTTAGGAAACACTGTTTATGTGTGTGTATGTATGTCTTTCGCATAGATGTTAGGAAATTTATTATTATTATTACTATTATTATTATTATTGTTGTACTTAGGAAGCAGACTCTCTCTCAAGCACACTTTATTAAAAGTAATGGCTACTTAAGCAGCGTTACGCTTGTAGAGATTCTTCTCTATTTTTCGACTAGCGGCTTTTTCCGTGCTACTTAAACAGGCGTAACGCTGCAGAAGTAGCCATTACTTTTGATGAAGTATTATTATTATTATTATTATTATTATTATTATTATTATTATTATTATTATTATTATTATTATCTGAGATTAGAAGTCCACAATCTTTTTTCGTGCAGTAGAGTAATAGCCCATATTCACATCTCGTGAAGTATATTATTATTATTATTATTATTATTATTATTATTATTATTATTATTATTATTATTATTATTATTATTATTATGCATGTATATTTGAATAGGTTCTCCATTGCATTCTACATTTATGTACAAGTTTATCATGCGTATAAACAATTGCCCACATTCTCATATTTTGAATGGGATGTGGTTCCTACCCATTCATGCGTGATCATACTCCTAAGAAAAAAAAAGTTTTGTCCCCATAGCCTTTCATATAATTTTTCTGTCAGCTATTTATTCCTTTCAGAAGAACTCATTTTTATGTTGGTTTTATCACCGCTTGGTTTTATAGGTTATTCTGAGTCATTCGTTTTCAATTAAGCCCTGTATAATCTCTTAAGTTAATTTTATTTTTAAATGTTATCAATGGAAGTTAAGTCAGTCCTTTTGCTTAGACTATTCCCAAAACTTCTAAGTCATTCTTATTGAGATATTCTATTCATGGCCACATAAAGTATTCATTCCGCTAAAGCCATTCACTTTGCTCTAAGCCATTTTTATTATCGTATGTTATTCATAGGCCTCCAAGCCATCAATTGTTTTGGCTGTGTTATTCAACTTGATCTCTTGTGATTCATCTCTACATCAGCATCAGTTATATGTCAGATATTCCTTTATATTTTATTAAGAATTCCTGTCTGTAGCAGCATCACTAACATGTTCTTTTTCGTCTACGTTTTCATTATATGTTACTAACAATTCCCTTCTCGTAGCAGCATCACTAACACTCCCCAATGAATTACCCAATATGGCTCCATACTCCCTTTGCTTAAGTTCACTTAGAATTCCTATATGTTGACAATAGAACTCAATATACTTAGTTTAATACATACTTCAGGTATGAATATCTAGGAATAGATCATATAAGACAATCAAAAGTATTTGCAGTTTTATAGAGTTTTTTATTTACAAAAGGTACCCATGTATACATTGATACATTAAAGTCAAGTATATACAAGTATCTTGAGGTCCTCCCATACCCCCAGCATGTGGTTCTCATACCCCCCCCCCCCCCACCCTCTCCAAGGGATAATGGATACCCCCTGTTAAGGATCCCTGCTTTAAGTCCTTATTTGTCTAACTTTTCATAATATTTTATAAACGACTCTTGTCTGTATCTTTCATTATATTTTATCCACGACTCTTGTCTTTATATTATTGCATCATCATCATCCACGCTTAACATTTTCCCCCTCAGTTGCTTTAAACGACCTTTGTTGCTCTATCTTGCAGCGAGTCCATGGCTGGTTCCGACTGCTGACGGAGACTCTCGGGCGCAGAAAACACTTCGCTGTCTCCTTCTTGAACGCATCGCACGACACAACCAGTAAGTATATACCAGTCCAAAGTACCAGTTCAAAAAGCACGAGGGTGTTGTCGTAGTAAGGAAGTCTTCACAGGTAGTCGGCAGGAGTGATGTACTATAATCTCAAACATTTGCTGACGAAGGGAATTCTGTTATGCGGGATATCTTCATTTGCACTATCTGACGAAGGGATGTCCTGGCTTCACAAAGTCAGTAGGTTTAAACCCAAAGAAGTCCAAAATACGGGAGTCATTTGATAAAGTACCCGATAAAGTAAGGTAGTCCAAGGCCTTGACCTTGGAGTTGTCCCTAGGAGTTCTATTCATAAGACATCTCTTTGAAGAATTTTACGTTGTCGATTTGTTTTAGATGTTTAAATCGATATAAAGAACTGGATGACGTATGAAGCCAAGTACAGCATTATAGTTATATATGTGGTATGTAATAATATATATATATATATATATATATATATATATAATATATATATATATGGGGAAAACAGCTAGTTTTTTTCTTTGTGATGTAGAACTTTCTTTGTGATGTAGAACTTGGTAGTTGAGAACCTAGAAAAATTCCAGTAATGAATTAATTATAAATGCCTTTTGTGTTCCCCTTCTTGATTTACTCAGATTTGCACTGGCATTAAAATAAAAAAAAATTGAGTATGGCGAAGTTTCTATTAGATCAGGTAAATGTAATATTTAATATGTTTTCTTAAGCAATGAGTAAATGTTCATTTGTTTGTATTCGGAGGGAGTAAGCGTAAAGCCCACCAGTGATACAGGCGAATCATTAAAGTTGCCAGATAAGGCGCAAGGCTCGTAAAAGCAGACAAAAACGAGCAGGGATTAAACACCTCTCAAACTGGGTCGTTAGATAACGAAATATTGCCACAATAAAGAGCTTGAGAGAGAGAGAGAGAGAGAGAGAGAGAGAGAGAGAGAGAGAGAGAGAGAGGAGTGTGCAGGCACCTTAAGTTTCCTTCCTAGTCATAAAAAATGCGCATTATCGAAAGTAGAAGTCATAGGGAAAAATTCTTAGCCAGAGAAGTTGAATTAGAATGGATGGTGACAACATGAATAGAAAATCAGTTACAAGTGCCGAAGGGGGCCGTGAAAATTGGACAATTAGGGAATATAGGTGATAGTTATTTGATTGTAGGTTCTCTGGCGTTGCGTTTTTGTTTGCAGAAGAGGTAGGTTAGATATTTAGAAAACATTATCAGCTACAGAAGCTTGCAAGGGGGAATGGTCATGAAATTAATAGATTTTGAATTTGAATTAATGGTAATAGGACCTAAAGAATTGAGAATTTAAAGATAAAGTAAAGTGGAATCAATTAGAGAGCAAGTGGGTATTAGTGGTAAGACATTCCTTAGGGAAAACAATTGAACGTAGAAATGCAGTAGGAATAAATGCTGATAAAGTCAGCAAAATGGACCCTGCTGAAATTATCGGTGGTAAAATCGACAGAAGCATTGGGAAAGACCCGCGATAAATGGAAATTGAAGTTGATAAAATCTAAGAGTTATTGGCAATGAGTTAGAGGTGATAAAACCGACGCGTATCCCAAGTAAAGTGATATAGAGGAGGTCCAGGCAAAAAAAAAAATAAAAAAAAAAAATAAAAAGAGAGAGAGAGAGAGAGAGATGAAGCCGAGAGAGAGTAGAGGCGGAGGGAGGGAGGAGAGAGAGACGAGAGAGAGAGGAGTGAGAGAGAGAATTAGGAAGAGAGAGAGAGAGAGAGAGAGAGAGAATGTGGAATGGAAAGAAAATCAGAGGAAAAAAATAGAGTAATATCGCCAGGAGGTAAGATAGAATCAATAAGACGGAAGATAGGAAAACGGTTATTGGATAATACTGCAACTGCCTTCAACCTTCTTTGTTTGTTTGTGTGTGTGTGTGTGTGTGTGCGTGTGTGTCTGCGATAGGGACTGATATTTTTATATACATATATTCTATATATAAGTCATATATATATATGTATATATATATATATGTATAAATATATATATATGTTATTTGTCTGTGTGTATGTATGTATGTATGTTAGTGAAATAAAGCAATAAGATTTTCGTATCTTATTCTGTACATGTAGTGCAAAATACTCCGCATGTGTATATATATATATATATGTTCTATATAAGTATATATATATATAATATATATAGGCTTATATATATATAGATAATAATATATCTATATATATATAATATCTATATATATGTATAGATATATATATATATATACTATACTATTTATGTATATAGTATATGTATACACACACACACACACACTTCCTTTATGAGTGTGAAGGACTTTCAATTCAAACGTCACAGAGCAGAACATAAGAGCATCGGAAAGCGCCATGGAGAGCGATTAGAATTCGTCACCAAGCCGGCAGGCTTTGGCCTCCATTCATGCATACCGGCGGTGGTCCGTTTACAAAGCGTATACAACAACCGCGCAGTTTTATTCAATCAGTGCAGACTTTTGTTGACACCCCATTCCACCTGATCATTTACTTTTTTGTTTCTTGTTTTTTGTTTTTTGGAATAGTCGATTTTATTACCGGTGCGACACAGCTCAACGCTTTGATCTGGATGAACAGAGAGAGAGAGAGAGAGAGAGAGAGAGAGAGAGAGTTAGGGTTTGTGTTTTTTTATCCATGAATGAAATTGTAGAATGAATATGTATATTTGGGTGAAGGCATTTGTACCCTGAAATGCAATTGCGGGAAGAAGACCCGTTTCTGGGTGTGTCGTGTGTGTGTGTTTTTCTTTTTTTTTTGTTCTCTAATCGAACCGTCGCTTTGGAATCTCATTATGTTTCATTGAGGCTTCGAATGTCTGGATGTTTTATAAGCCAGTGACCTCATTCATCGCAGTTAATTGCCCCAGGTTTCTCATCCGTCTTCAGTGATTTCAGTGATTGTCGGAATTCGAATGAGCATTTCGATAAGTTCTTGCGGTAGGATTGATTTTTTTTTACTGATTGATATATACTGTTGATGGTGACTAATGCATATAGAGGACACCTTATACGTTAGTTAATTATGTCTTAATCAGTCATGCAGCGATCAGTGATATGTATAGAGAATACAAAGGTAGAGACATGCACATTTACATATCAACAAAAAACCCATATGTCCCTATTAAAAAAAAGAAATAGATTAAAATCTCTAGGAACCTCTAGAATTGGGAAGTCACCACTACGAAAGCGAGTCCTCCCTCCTGCATCAGTGGTGCCCTTTGAGAGGGTGAAGGGCTTTTGCATAAAGACATCATCATCATCATTATCATCATCATCATCGAGCATAAAGTAAAGTTGCGCTCGGCATGTAAAGTTAGCGGAAGTAATAGCATCATCCATTTCGTCTCCTCTGCGGGAGAAGGGAAAAGGCCAGCCCAGAGATTGTTGTTTGTCCTTGGAATTCTCCTCCAAGAAACATGAATCGGTTTCGTGCGAGCTCGGGGAATCTCCTCCGTTGGTTGGGAGTCAAGACGTTCACCTCCAGTGCACCTCATGTGGTGCACTGTAGGCATTACTGCAGGTTCTTTGCAGCGTCCCTTCGGCCCTTAGCTGTAACCCTTTTCATTCCCTTTTCTGTATCTCTATTCATAATCTCTTTCCTCCATCTTATTTTCCACCCTCTGCTAAAACTGATTGATAGTGCAACTGCTTTGAGGTTTTCCTCCTGTTACACCTTTCAAGCTTTTTTACTTCAAGTTTCCGTTTCGGCGCCGAGTGATATTATAGGTCCCGGCGCTTGCTGAATTCTATATTCTGTTCTGTTATCTTTAGCAAATTACCACTTTCATGGGCCGTCGTAGGGCTAAGAGCCTGTTCTGGCATAAGGCCGGCTAAAGGGTCTTGTTGTTGGTGTACCCAAAAATGATGGTATCGTAAAAGGGTTTCATGGTTCAGCCTCTCTACTTAAGGCCGGTGTTTAATGCCCCAGGGCCCTATCCAAGGCACTTTCAATTTAGGAGTTCATACATGGGCCGGTGGCGGGAGAGGCTGGCCCCGGGATGGACGACGGCAAAACCAAATTGGGAGTTTATTACCCGTAGGCTCTCCTTGTCACTTAGTAAAAATATATGGGTTGGTTTGCAGCGCGCGTTCCTGAAAGGAGATCTCAATGATTTATTATTTAACTTTTAATATCATCATATTTATCATAAAGATCCACAAGGTATATCAGTAAATTGTATCATTAGATGAATTGTATTATTGATATAACTGAGGGATTTTAAAATACATCTGTTTAATCAATACATTGTGAATTTCGTATCATTATTATTATTATTGATTTTCTTACAATAATTATCATCAGCATTTTTTTTATAATCATGGTGTTATGATTAGCATTATCATTACATGCACCCAGCCACCCAATGCAGTTGATTCTATTTCCCAAGTGCAACTAAAAAAAAAAAAACGTATTTCGCGCGAGTAAGCGAGGAATCATTGTCTGGTATTTACTCCGTCGTGTTTGCTTAAAGTTTTGTCGGGTTTCCTCCCCAGTTCTTTCCCCTCACCCCCCCCCCCCCTCACCCCTCACCCCCACGATACGAATAAGGAAGGATAGAGTAATTCAATTAGATCTTGGTTGGCTTCACTTATACATTGGTCAACCACATTCGTAAGGTGTGTGATATTTTATACATGTTTACATGATGACCGGGACGGAGTTATTTCTGAATGTATATGGGACTCAGTCTCTCTCTCTCTCTCTCTCTCTCTCTCGATAAATATACATGTATATATATATATATATATTATATTATATATACATATATATATATATACATAGAGAGAGAGAGAGAGAGAGAGAGAGAGAGAGAGAGAGAGAGGAGAGAGAGAGAGCTCGAAACGATACAATATCGTTAACGAAAGAACGGGGTTAATGGAATATTACTCGATTATGAGAAGGTCATTATTATAACGAGATAAAAACGTTAATTACATTATAACTGCATCCAGAGAAGCACAGGATACTGAAGGCGGCGTCTGCTACGATTTATAATGATGAAGCGACGTGAAGAGGTGATAATGACGATTTAATGATCATGATGAGCGTGGTGAATCTCATGGTACTGGTCGGTTATGTATTTAGAATAAAAGTACGTATTTAAAGAGAAGTTTTGGGCAATATTATTATTATTATTATTATTATTATTATTATTATTATTATTATTATTATTTATTATTATTATTCAGAGGATGAATATGTAGCAAGCCCAGCAAAGGGGCCATTGACTTAAAATTCAAGCGTCCAAAGAATATGGTGTTTATTAGAAAGAAGTAAGAGGAAGTAAAGGACAATACAGAAAGAAGAGATGTCACTTATTAAAGAAATAAATTAATAAATAGATAAATGGATTAAAATGTATCAAAATGCAGGAAGAGTCGTATTAGGGTAGTAATTTGCGTTTGATCTTGAAATTTGTAGGATGTGGAATTTTTAAATAATTTCGTTTTCTGAGATATGTCCTGTATAATTTGGGCGTTTAAGAGCGAGTTTTTGTGAAAGTTCTTCTTTTCTTTTGGAAATTCCGGAAACTTCCCAGAAAATTAACGTTATTTAAAATGTACTAATTTCAGTTTTTTTTGTGTGTGTGTGTGTAGGGGGGGGGGGGGGGGGGAAGAGTTCTTGTGAAATGTTATATGGAAATTCCGTAGACTGTACAGAATGGTAACGTTATTTAAATGTACTAATTTCAGCTTTTTTGGGGTTGGGGGAAGGGGGGGGGGCGTAGACGGCACAAAATGGTAACGTTATTTAAAAATGTACCGATTTCAATTTTTTTTTTTTTTTGTAGGGTATTTTTCACAATAATTTTATTCTATACTGACATTTAGTCCACTTTATTAACGCCAACGTCTCTTTTATTTCCTATTTCCTCATCAACATCATCATCATTTGTATCCCAAGCGGCTCACGAGAATCTCATTTCATAGTTTGTTTCATTTTGTGTTCTTCTCTCTGTTATTACCCTTCTTTATTATTTCTCTTTCACAGTTTAACATTTACTTCGTATTGCTTCCCATACTGAGCTTCTTTCCCACAGGGGTCCTTCAGTTTTGTGGCTTCTGCTTTTGCAAGTAGGGTTGCAGCTCGCTTAATAATGATAATAATAATAATAATAATGTTCTAAGGGGTCCACAATAATAATTAATATTAAAAGTTCGTGTATAATTTGAAAACACTCTATAAAAGATTTCGAACCCTTTTATACAGTGTTTATAGATTATACACGAACTCTTAACACTTTTTATTGTGGACCCCCTTAGAACGCTGAATAAACTCTCGTGATAGAGTTTTTCCCAAATAATAATAATAATAATAATAATAATAATAAAATAATAATAAAATAATAATAATAATAAATAATAATAATAATAATAATAATAATTAAACAATTTTCTAAAGGGGTCCACAATAATAACAAAAGTGTTAAGGGTCCTTGTATAATTTTTAAAACTTTACAAAAAGCTTTCGAACCCTTCCATGGGTTCTTCTTCAGATTTTGGACTGAAGATGAACCCATGGAAGGGCTCGAAAGCTTTTTGTAAAGTTTTAAAAATTATACAAGGACTCCTAACACTTTTTATAATTGTGGACCCTTTAGAACATTATATATACTCTCCCGATAGAGAGTCTTTCCCCACTACTACTACTACTACTACTACTACACTACTACTACTACTACTACTACTACTACTACTACTACTACTAATAATAATAATAATAATAAATAATAATGAGGGGGTGAGACCTTCCCTAAAACATGTCCTGTTGAAAGGGAGGAGTGCATATTAATTAATTTTATATTGTGCGTTCTTAGTTCAATCGAGAGTTAATTCAGATAATGCAGCCTTCCTTTTTAATAATAATAATAATAATAATCCTCTCTTTACGCCTCTCTTCCATTCTCCCTCTCGCATTATGCCTGCTTAATCTTATTAGATTCCCCCCCTTCCTCTTATTAGGTCCCCCCCCTTCCCCACCTCCCCCTTCCAGCGGCGGTCATTGGGGCATTCCCTGTTGTGGTCTCTTTTTGGCATCGCTCTCTCTCTCTCTCTCTCTCCAGTTTTGGCTGCGCCAAGTTGCGGGAAAAGTTTCGCTTTTTCTTTGTGTGTGTGCGTGCGTTTCTCTCTGCTGCATAATTAGATGCAAACCAATTTTTAATGAAGGCTTTACCGATTGTGTGTGGGTGTGTGTGTGTGTGAGAGAAAGAGAGAGAGAGAGAGAGAGAGAGAGAGAGAGAGAGGAGAATAATAACCGGATTCGGTATGTGGTTTCTTATTTTTCTTTTTCTTTTTTTTATTGGAATTAGAGATGATTCCGTAGTGATAAATAACATCAGCAGCATCATTTTAATAATTACTACTATTTTATAATAATATTAATCATAATAATGATGTGTAATGATGTTAATAGATTATTATTATTATTATTATTATTATTATTATTTCTAGTGTGGAAGGTCCTCAGGTGAGATGTACGCTATATATGTAAAAAAGAAAAAAAAGAAAAGAAAGGCACCCTCCCTTGAAAGTTATGTAATTATTGCCGTGAAGAAACCCTTAAATGTAGAAGTCAGCATAACAAGTCTTTTACTAATCTCAAGAACACTAGTTGCTACAGTAATAACGTCACCGGAAAGCAACAAGTGCGCGCTTGCGCACACGCACATACATATATACACCCACATATATATGCGTATTATATACACATACAAATACGTGTTCTTTGCTATTGGTGTCTGATGTGTTGGTATCTGCTGAAATTCCTTTTTGATTCATTGTGCATAACTTGTATTTAACAGTGAGTTGAATGCAATTGAATATATATATAATTATTATATAATATATATATCATATGTATTATATATATATATATATATATACTATATATATTGTTGAGACTGCACGATTTTTCTTTATGTCTGCCACATTTTAATTCTCTATATTATCTCTCTCCTTTACTGGTCCTTTCCTATGCTTATCCGCCAAGATAACGAAAATAACTGTTAATGTTTTATCCTTCGAATTCGTTTACGTAACATACGGCACCCGGAGGAAGCCCTGGTAAGGTGAAGGTCGGCGTAATAGCTTTTACATTTGTTGACTTGAACAACATTTCACGGCTTTGAATCCGTGAAGGTCAGTGCCATAGGGCTGAAAACTCACGTACTTTCTTCATTTTTGGTCGAAATGGACGGAAGAGCGAAGTGTCATATAGATCCTTTTCTTCTCCAGACCTCTCCTGCTCTACAAGGTTTCAAGGCATCTCTTAGCCTCGATGACCATTAACCTTGCGACGACAGTTTATAGAAATTAATCTATCATTCACCCTCAAGGGGGTAGTACCGTCAGTACACCAGCTACCCCTCATGTGGTGCGCTGTGGGCATTACTTATGGTACATTGCAACGTCCCTTCGTCGCCTAGCTGTAACACCTTTCATTCCGTTCATATGCTCTTTCTTCCATCGTGCTTTCCACCCTCTCTTGATAATTGATTCATAGTCCAACTGCGAGGCTTTCCTCCTATTACGACTTACAATCCTTTTTACTATCACTTTCTGTCTCAGCGCTGAATGACCTCATGGATCCTAGCCCTTGGCCTGTGGCCTACATTCTATGTTTTATTCTATTTAATCCATCACCGAGCCTCATTCATTATACTAGAACTTGGCAGCTAAAGAATCTCTCCTCATCTCTCATCTCACATCAGAAGAGCAAGTTCTTCATCGCCAAGACATAACTTCTATCGATTTCCCTGTCTTCTGTTCTATTCAATCCAAGTCTTCTTCTGTTGTCGTTGATCAAAATGAAATGCTACTTCACCCCGCCCATTCCCCCTTTTTATTTCGATTGCATTAATCACTTAATTCCAAAAACATTCGGATTGATTATTTTGTTTAGTTCTGTTCATGTTCATATTTTATCTCCTTTTGTTATCTTTAACAACAAATGAAATACAGCTCTCCTCACCCCCGCTCCTCCTTTTTATTATAATTTCTTAAATAACTTCACTCTTGAAATATTCGGACTCGTAATTATGTTTAGATTTTTTTGTTTATGTTCATAACTTCTTACCTGTTACGACAGCTTTACTAAGTCTTTTATCTTTCCTTATATGGAACGTTGCTTTTTCATTTGAGGTGGATTTCCAGTAACCTTTCTAGGCGCGGATTTCGTCTAATCAAAGGTCCTAATGTTGGCTAAGGGATTATTATTATTATTATTATTATTATTATTATTATTATTATTATTATTATTATTATTATTTAGAGGATGAAACCTATTCATATGGAACAAGCCTACCAAAGTGACCATTGACTTGAAATTCAAACTTACAAACGAATATGGTGTTCATTAGGAAGAAGGAAGAGGAGGTAAAGGGAAACACAGAAAGAAGAGTTCTCACTTACTAAAAAGGAAAAAAATAATAATAGATTTATAAATGGATAAAAATGTATTGAAATCCAAGGAGAGAATAGTATTTTATAGAGTGATTGCCTTGGTACTGCGGCTTTTGGTGTACGCCGTCGAAGCCTTTGCTAGTTCAGGATGCTTAAGGTTACGTTATAGTAATATGGGTCAAGTTCCGGTAATGGACATCAGTACTTAGTGACATTGCCCAAAATGGAGGCTCCCACTCTAGTGATATCCTATCACCCTCATCCTGAATGGGCCTCGGATGGCTGTTTCGGCCAGGCAGTACTGCCCGTCAGGCCATCACGTCTCGCATTTGATCGTCAGCGCTGGTGTCTTGTGCCTCTACTACCAAGCGTTGGATATCTCTCACTGGATTGGTTTTTTTCTGAATCCCATAATATTCTTATTTTAGTAATGAGGTCAGTTTTTTAAATTTCCCTTCTTAAGTATCTTACTCTAAGTGTATAAAGTATATTTATACATATGTATACTGAATATATTATGTGTGTATGTATTGTATGTATGTACTGAATATATTATGTGTGTATGTATTGATGGTATGTACTGAAATATATTATGTGTGTTATTGTATGTATGGTAAATATATACATATATAATATATATTAATATATATTAAATATATATAATAATATATATTTATAATCTAATCTAATATTATAATAATAACATACATACATTCACACAATATATATTCAGTTTATTAAAATATATGTATAATTATATATATATATATATATATATATATATCTAAATATAATATATATATATATATATAAATATATATATATATACACACACACATAACACACAATACACAGCACATCCATTTCACTGACACTAAAGTATACTTGGCATCGGACAGAGACAGCCTAGTTCTAATTCTCTTAACACCAAAGCTGGCTAGTATATTTCGTTTTCCTCGGGTACTGTCTTTGACTCAATTATCAGGCTGGTTCGTGTCCCCACGCACATAGTAGGTTGGGACTCAGACTTGAGTAATCTTTATTGAGTTTGTGAAAAGGTTCCGCAATGCCCAAGGTTCGTCTGCGGAATCCTAAGTTTTCTCTTGTATTCCTTTACCTTTGCTTTTTCTGAATGACTGTAGCCTTGCGTATGTTTTTTGTTGTTTGCTAAGTATGGAGTGACAAGTTGATAATACTTTTTTTTACTTTTTTAGTGTGAATTACATTCATCTCCTCAACAGATAAACTTTAGATGTTAAATTCAAGCTGTTGCCGAGGACAAACAATTTACAGTTCATGGGTTTCTCCGTTTTTTACAAGTGAACAGTTTGAATGATTGTGAAAATGTAAGAACAGCCTCCTCATTCATGGGAACGAAACAGATGCAGCTCGTGATAGCAAGGCTGTCACTCCATATTACACACACTCTGGAAGACTTGAAGGGTGTCGTCTGTACCAGGATCGGTCTTTACCCCGTTAATATGACTAGCGGAGGATTTTCCATGTTATTTCAGTGTCACGCAGCGTACTCTCTCTCATGGCCTTGAATGAAGAGGCAAGAATGCAGTAAGTAAGATAAGCAGGACTTTGTGAGGATGGTTGAGCTTTAGCTCTCGGCTAAACGAATTCTTAGTGTTGATTCGAGATTCCTTACCTCTTATTCTCTCTCCAAGGATATTCATGGCTGGTACGTGGCTTGGTAGTTGAAAGAATTGAAGGGCCAACTGTTGCTTGTTTTTGAAATGACTGTAACATTTAATTGCAAGGAATGCTTCTCAATTTTGGTAGCACCATCTCTGGAGTGGCCATGGTCATTTCAAGAGCTGGGAAACGTTAATACCTTCGAGTTTTCTTTTCCTTTCTTTTTTTGACAAGAAAATAAGAGCCCCACAATATCTTTTTCAAAAGTTGCCATTTGTCAGTAGAACGTGGTTAAAGGGCAATGAAGATTTGCCCTCTATGGCTCCCTCATTTATATATAATATATATATATATATATATATATATCTATATATATATATATATATATACATATATATATATCTATATATTATATATATATATATATATAATATATATATATATATATATATTCATAACTGACCTCTTCTTTCTAATGAACACTATATTCTTTGAAAGCTTGAATTCCATGTCAGTGACCCCTTTGATGGGCTTGTTTCGTATGAAGAAGCCTAATCTTCTGAATAATAATAATAATATAATAATAATAATACAATTGGAAGGTTTGAAGGGCTGATTTGCCGCCTAAAATGGGTAAAAGTGTTTATTTTAATCTGATGCATTTTCCCGTCGATATTGGGCTTGTAAGACATGGAAGAACAGCAACCAAACTTTACAAAAGAAAAGGGATTGAAGGCTTTGTTATTTAATTTATTTAATCTCTTCCACTCCACTCTGCAGCATTATGCTGATAGATGAATGATTGCATAAAACAAAGCAACAATTAAGAGAAGAAGCTAAGTCCTTCAGGTACTTGTATTTGTGAAAAGTTTGCGGTTTGTAAATGGGCCAGATTT
>NC_061088.1:79354801-79359801 GCF_015104395.2 Macrobrachium nipponense
GGGTCTTCGTCTATTTTATCAGTCGTTCTTCCCATGCACTCTTGAGTCACTCGTCTTCAATGGTTTTCAAGATATTGCCCCCAGTGCTGTTCTCGATGTTGACGCAGTCCTCTATGCTTAGTAGTCCTCTCCCTCCTTCCTTTCGTGTTATGTATAGTCTGTCCGTATTTGCTCTTGGGTGTAGTGCTTTGTGTATTGTCATATGTTTCCTAGTTTTCTGGTCTATGTTGCGGAGTTCTACCTTCGTCCATTCCACTATTCCTGCGCTGTATCTGATTACTGGCACTGCCCATGTGTTTATGGCTTTTATCATATTTCCGGCATTGAGTTTTGACGAGTATCGCTTTGAGTCTCTGCATATTCTTTCCTGATCGTGTCCTTCATCTCTGGTGTTTTATATCCCCTCCTTCCATTATTCCCGGCAAGGTATTTTTATACTCCGAGTCTCCATCTGTCTATTTTCTATTTCCTATGTGTTTGATGTTGCTGCCCATCTGGTAGCTTTATCCCTTCAGTTCTCGTTACTTTGCCTTTTTGTATGTTGACTAAGGCGCATTTTTCTATTCCAAACTCCATCCTGATGTCCCCAGATACAATCCTTAGTGGTTGGATTTAGGGTATCTATTCCTTGATACTCTTACCATACAGCTTGAGGTCGTCCATGAACATCAGATGGTTAATTCTGTTGCCTCTTTTCTTGAGTTGGTACCCGGCATCCATCTTCTGTAGTACTTTTGTCATGGGTATCATGGCTACTACGAAGAGTAGTGGGGACAGTGAGTCGCCCTGGAAGATCCCTCTCCTGATATTAACCTCTGCTAGTCTTATTCCAGAGTTTGTAAGTATTGTATTCCTCTGCCCCATATATTTTCAGGCATTCTATTAGCCATGTGGGTGGTATCATGTCGAAGGCTTTCCTATAGTCTATCCATGCCATGCTTAGGTTGGTTTTCCTTCTCTTACTGTTCTTCATTGCCATTTTGTCTATCAGGAGCTGGTCTTTTGTGCCCCTACACTTCCTTCTGCAGCCTTTCTGATTATTATTATTATTATTATTATTATTATTATTATTATTATTATTATTATTATTATTATTATTATTATTATTATTATTATTTATTGGAAGGGCGTAGACCCACTTTTAAGCAAGTTTTGTTAAAAAGAATAGGAATGACAGCATCAGTAGAAATGATTTTATACAATGTCGTCTCTTCTATTCTTCTCGCTTTTCTCTTATAGCAGATATCAGTCTTGAAGAAAAGAGAATAGTGAGAGGAATTTAAGAAATGAGAAAACTTTGTATAAAATCAGTTCTACTGATGCTACGACTCTTTTTAACAAAACCATTATTATTATGAAGAAGATAAGCCCTAATCATATGGAACAAGTCTACACGGGCCATTAAGTTGAAATTCAAGCTTCCAGAGAATATGGCATTCATTTGAAGGCAGCAACAGGTGATAGGAAATACAGAAAGAAAAGGTCATTTATTGGAAAAGAAAAAATATATGAACAAGTTAATGAATATATAGATAAAAAAATGTAAATATTTAGAATACAAGAATTGTTTTAAAGTAGTAATGCGTCGCATCGTCGCTTGAACTTTTGAGACTCGCTTGCTTGTGGAGTTCTCCGTGTGTCATGTCAGAAACTTCGCTGTGTACGTGAAATATATGCCCTTCTTTGGGTCGTGAAATTTCTCTTCGAAATTCCTCTTCACTTCGGATGGAAATGGTTACCAAGCGCCAGCGAATGGCAGTCGACTGCTGGAGTATCGCTTGTAAATTCTCAGATATGGTGGGTAGGAAGTTTGAGTTGTTATATTAAGGTCCCAGCTTTCGAAAACGGGCTGGTTTCTAGAGGTAATAGCTTCAATGTCCAATCTCTTAACATGCAAATAAAGAGAAGTACCAGCTGCCGCTAAGGTATGATTTAACTTTACACTATAATTTGGTATTGGAGATTTTGTTCTGTGATCATAAGTCTTCTTAATTAACGCGTTTAATGCGAAACTCTTCCTCCAATCTATCGAACAATTTCTTGTTATCGAGATGCATACCACATACCACCGCCTTTTGTTTTATGTTTTACCACTCCCAAGAGTGGTAAAACATAACCGTTATTGAAGTAAAACTTATGAAGCCAAAAGAAACGAACGTTAGAAATGTTCAAAGTAAGAAAATTATATTTTTAAGTCCAGAGTGTGATAATTGTTTAAAGTAATATTTTACCGCCACGAAATAGGCAAGTTTGTTGGATATCGCTTGGAAAATATCAGGTAATGGCGGATTGGAAGCCATTGCCTTTGCAAGTCAAGTATCTAACCTTCCAGACCAGAATGTTTTCTTTTGGTTGCAATATCTCTTCGGAACCACTTTCAAGAGCCCATTGGCCCTCTGGCTAAGGGCCGTTTTTCGTAGTTTAAAGTTCTGTGCGTTTAACTCTTCTGGTTTTTTATTTTATTTTATTCTATTCTATTATATTCCATTTTGTTTTATTTTTGGTTCAGTTGCTTTTACCGTTAAGTCGCTTTAAACTTTCAGTCCATCTTTACGCTAAAGGGCAATGGAATGTCATGACGTCATAGGGCGATAGGGCACGGGCGATTAATGTCTGTTTTCCCGCAGGGGAAAACACAGAAAGCTTAAAATTCCCAGTTTTATTAAAAAGAAAAATGAAATAGATTTTGTACATTTTCCATTCGCTTTTTTTTTTTTTTTTTTTTGGTAGACTACATTTTTTTTATTTATTTATTTATTAATTTTTTTTTAGTTAAAAAGTGACTATTGAAAATCCTTAAAGAAGAAACTTCTTTTGCTAGGCCAGTATTATTTCCACACACCATTAGCCCAGGGCGGCTTGGTTTTCATCATGGTGGGGAAATATTTGAGTAACTGTTGAAACAGGAGGTAATGAAACTACTGTTAAAGAATTTCAACGACATGGAGATGAAGAGAAAAGGCGAAATAACTATTTAGTAACATGTGGCGAATGAATTATTTCATGGAGTGTGGAGATGAAGCTGAAAATGTTTGATATATTACTGGGACTAGTCGAATAACTTGAAATCCCCCCCCCCCAAAAAAAAAAAAAAAAATCGCCATTTCTCCCAAAGCCCCCCCCCCCCCCCCCCCCCCCCCCCCCCCACCCCCCCCCCCCCTCTAAGCAATCACAAGTAAAGAAAAGAATTCCTTCGAAAGCGGGAGAAAATCTCTCTACCCCCCCCACCCCCTTTAAGCAATTGCAAGTAAAAAAAAAAAGAATTCCTCCAAGCGGGGGGGTGGGGGGGGAGATTATCTTCCAGCACCCGGAGGTTGTTTGGACAAAGGCAGAGAGAAAGAATACGCCCACTGTTCCCCATTTCCAGTTGCCATTGAGAGGGCGTGCCGGCGTGGAAGAGAAGCAAGGAAGGAAGGAAGAAGGGAGGGAGGGGAGGAGAGGGGGAGGGGGAGGGGGTAAAATAAGAGAGGCCCCTCTGGGAGGAAGTGGAGTGAGAAGGAAGCCGTATAACCAGGCTACAACATACCATCTTGCTTCTTCCTCTGGTCTGTTGTAGTATGTATTTGTATATAGAAACTAATACAGTTCGTAGATGGAAGAATATATTTTAGTTATATTTCCAAATACACATCCTCCGGGTCAGTGAATTTATTTGCCTATTAAAACTAATTCAGTTTGTAGATGGGAGATTATATTATATTATATTTATATTTCCCAATGTATGGCCGGAGGTTCATAGTATTTATTTGTATATTGAAGCTAAAAACAGATTGTTGATGAGAATATACTTATATTTCCAAGTATACATCGTCCGGTTCATTGTATTCATTTGCACATTGAAACTAATACAGTTTATGAATGAGAATATATTTACGTATTTATATTTCCAAATATACGTCTTCCAGTTTATGAATGAGAATATATTCATTTATTTTTCCAAATATACCTTCTCCGGATCATTGTTTTTATTTATAGATTGAAACTGAAACAGTTTCTAGATGGGCGAGTATATTTGTATTTTCAAATATACATCGTCCAGTTCATTGTGTTTGTTTATATATTGAAACTAATACAATGTATAGATAGGAGACTATATTTATTTATTTTTCCAAATATAGGTCCTGATACAGTTTGTAGATGAGAATATATTTTTTTTATTGCAAAATATAAATGAAAAATCAGAATACGCGTATTTATTCGTGAATGACAACGAATGACTTATTTAGAGATGAGGGGTAATTGCATTATTTATTTGTATAATGAAATAACTTCATTATTATTATGTGAAATCATACATTTTGTAGCGAGTATGAGTGCATTTATTTGCAGACAAACTTGCAACCACCAGATAATAAAGTCATAATCTCATGTGTGCATATGAATGCAGATGCACCCTGGTATGCAATACGGCAGTGGGATTTCTTTATTTTTTGCTTTTTTGCATTTTGGAATCGTGTTTTTGCCAAAGTATGCCCAAATATGTGCAAGCTTTTCTGTGGCGTGATGATATCATTGTGGTAATATAATGCCAAGATTAAAAGACAAAATGCTTGCCCACATAATTCTCAAGGCATTCCTGTCAGCTCTCTCTCTCTCTCTCTCTCTCTCTCTCTCTCTCTCTCTCTCTCTGAAGTAAAGACTGTTGTCACTTGTATAAATTGCAATACCCCTCCCGGTCGCCTCACGCCCCCCCTTCCCCCCTTCCCCCCTTCCCCCCTTCCCCCCTTCCCCCGTTCCCAAGGACTGAAACACACCAACGCATAATTTCATAAATTTTGGTAATAGAATTATGTTATATTCATTTTGGTGTACCCACAGATCGTAAACTAACCTTCCCCCCCCTCCCCCCTCCCCCCCGTCCAGTAGTTTCCTTGCCAACACCATACACAATGTTATAAGGGGATATAGCCCACTTTCATAGATATTTTATCAAGTAATTTATGATTTCAGGAGGTTTTGCACTCCCTAGAAAGTGCCTTGTCTGCTTTATTTGTAAAAAG